>NC_039250.1:14036532-14279032 GCF_003368295.1 Carassius auratus | reverse complement strand
TACATGGCTAAAATTCTAGTAATATACATGCCAATAAGAAACTAATAGATGTAACGTAAAATAAAGTGCTACCATTTTTTTCTTCTCAATGTACACTCTCAGAAAAAAGATACAAAAACTGTCAATGGGGCCTTTTAGGTCCTAATATGTACACTTTAGGTACAAATTATAGGTACTAATATACTTAATATTATTATTTTTTATATATATATTTTTTGTTGTTGTAAATTTTGAAATATATTTAAAAATACATTTGAAAATATAAATGGTATTGCTTAATGGCATTATTAATTTATACTGTCTATAAAGGTTTCATTTGAAGTCTGATGCTCTTGAACACTCACTTTCAGATGTTGCGGGACACCCCTAAGGCTCGACGGGAAGTGGAGCTTCACTGCAGGGCATCAAGCTGCCCCCGTATCGTAGGAATTGAAGATGTCTTTGAGAATTACTATCAAGGCAAAAAGTGTTTGCTTCTGATCATGGAGTGGTAGGGCTTTTAACACAATTAAAGCAAAACCAATATACCATTTATAATAAACCAAACTGAATTTCCTTCATAACATATTTTTTCAAATAACTTTTGAGGGTTTATTTTTTAATGTTTTTTATGGATGGGATATTGTTTTCAATTTTTTTAATTGTAATTTTTTATAAATGTATTGTGTCTATCCATTTGAATAAAATTCTCTGACAAAAAAAAAAAGAAAAAAAAAAAAGAGAAGTCATAAGATTAATAAGTTAAAATGCTGCATCTGTTCTTTAAACAGTATGGAGGGGGGAGAACTCTTTCGCCACATTAAGGAACGTGGTGATCAAGCTTTCACTGAAAGAGGTACATTACACATCCTCACAACACACGTTTGTTTCTGTGAAACTTTCCATTACTTTTATACTGACCAAAATATTTTTCTATCCCCTAACCCAACCTTAACCCTAAGCATACATCTTATAGAAAACCTGTTTGCATTGTTACACTTTAAGATAAACATAATTTACAATTTTTCTTTTTCCCCGTCGTGGGGACCGCAGGCCGGTGTCATCAACAATGTCAAACATTTCAGGTTTTGCTATCCTTTTGGGGACATTTGGTCCCCACAATGTAGGATAAACAAGTACACACACACACACACACACATGCATGTTCAACACAACTGATGAGAAAACAGCGAACATATCACAATTACTAATTCTCTATTTTTGTTTTTTCCTTCCACAATGAGTAGAAGCCTCGGAAATAATGAGAAATATAGGAGAAGCTGTGGAGTTTCTGCATGGTATTAATATTGCTCACAGAGACCTCAAGGTGAGCTACTGTTTAGCCTGTTTAGCTTTTTTATTACTTTTATTCAGGAAGAATGCAATAAATTGAGCAAACATGACTGTAAACACATTTTTAATATTAACAATAAGAATTAATATTCAAATAGAAAATGTTTTATTTTTAATTGTAATAATACTTGACAATATTACTGTTTTAAATCAGGTTTATCCAAATGGTTTTATGAACCTTTAACATAACCTAGCCAGAAGATACACACAAGCAATGCTGAATGGTTAGAGATGGTGCTTAAACTCTGGATGAGTGTCACTAAGTTGAAGTATAATTAAGGCAGAACTTATTAAAGCTAAACTTTGTATATTTTTTCTTGCTTTTTCCTGGGGCCATTTGGCCTATCCTACATATCATGTAACAGTTGGACCCTGCATTGGTTTCCATTTTAAAATATAGCCAATTAGGTTTCTTCGACTTTAATTGAACATGGCAATTTAATAACGGCATTAAAACTGGCAAATGATCCAACCGAGAATACATTTCACAGCACATTTATAGAAGAACAGTCATTCTGTAATCTTATACTCACTCATTGCTGAAAGCCAAGAGGAAAACCCAACATTTAGAGTTCATTCAGAAGTCAATTAGTATTTCAGACCATTTAAAAACCCTGTTGAAATTTTTTTCCCATTACTTGTTGAGTCTAAGAAAGATTAAAAGAAGATCATAAGAAATTAGTCTCTATTAGGGTTCTAGTTGCTTTCACAACTTTCACATTTAATTCAACTTGTTACTTGCCATTTCTTTGTAACTATTTGTGAAATTTACCAGAAGGTTATAATAATTAATAAAATAGGAAAGAATTTTGTATCACACATCATAAATCTATGTTTCCATGCATTTCTCTTAAATTTAATTTTAAATCTTATCTTGATTGGCAGCCAGAGAATTTACTGTACTCTTCAAAGCATCCGGATGCCCAGCTCAAGCTGACAGACTTTGGATTTGCCAAAGAGACCACATCCAACAACTGCTTGACCACCCCGTGCTATACACCTTATTATGTGGGTAAGCAGACCGTAAGAAGTAAGAAGTCCGTTTTGAGTTTCATTCCATATCATAATACAGTGAAGCTAAAGCAAACCCTTCTCTCTCAGCCCCAGAGGTGTTTGGTCCAGAGAAATATGATAAGTCATGTGATTTGTGGTCATTAGGAGTCATCATGTACATCTTGTGAGTGAAAACAATTTTGATGGTTAAGAAATATCACATCAGTTTTTTATATATTATTTCACTTTCATTCGCAACCAATATGTATCCTCTTAGGTTGTGTGGATATCCACCATTTTACTCAAACCACGGCTTACCGCTCTCACCAGGAATGAGAAAACGCATAAGGAATGGCCAGTATGAATTTCCAAACCCTGAATGGTCGCAGGTGTCAGAGGAAGGTCATTTTATGATATTTAACACTTCTAATGCCACGTTTTGTTCAAACATAATTAAATACATTATGTGATATACATTTTTTTCTTCACTCCACAGCAAAGCAGCTCATTTGCCAGCTATTGAAAACAGATCCTACAGAGCGAATGACCATTGCACAATTCATGAACCATTCTTGGATCAATGTGAGCATTACCATTTCAGCGTGTAAAATTAGGGAAAATGATATACATAATATTTTGGTCCTATGTTTGTTTCCATATTTAAAGGGGTTGCTCACCATTTTCTTTCTTTCTAGGCCTGATTGTGTTTATGGTGTGCAGTCTAACATGTGTTTATTTTTTTAAATGCATTATTTCCCTTCTCTGGTCATTTCCTTCTTTTATGAAGCCCCTCCCTCAGAAATAGGTGATGGGCTCTGATTGGTTAGCTAGCCCAGTGTGTTGTGATTGGCGAGAAAGAAAGAGAGATGGCGAGCAAGGGGATACGGGGAAAAGTTTTAAGAATTTCTGCTTTATAACATTGATTTTGAAACTTGTGAATCCATTAGAATCGTTAGAAGACAGAATCGCAATTCATATATGAATAGATTTCTATGTGCACCCCTAGTTTTCTCTTCCTCTTTTATAAAGCAGCGCAGCATGGCCTCTCCCCCTTTGCTGCCTTTTCCCAAGGATGGGGTTTATCTGGGTTTGTTATGTCACAAACCCAGAAAGTAAATCATTTTAGTCCCTTCCAGTCATTTCTGTAGGCATTAAACTGCCAGAATTTTAAAAGATGATTTCCCTTTTGAATAAAATTTTCAGCTTTGTTACTTTGCAGATACTGTTTATGTTCAAACAGCAACATTACACACTAGCTAACGATAAAAACGTGAAATTGCAATCAACCACCCCTTTAACTTTTAGCAAGACTATTTCATTAGCATATTTAATATTTTGCATATCAACGTGTGTTTCTCTCTCGGGATCTATGCAGAAGTCAATGAATGTTCCTCCTACACATCTACACACAAGTCGAGTTCTTAAGGAAGAGAGTCACGTCTGGGATGAAGTCAAGGTCTGTTCTCTGTACCATGTATTCAGATATGCATAAATCAAATAGTTTATCATGCATACAGCACCATTCAAAAGTTTGGGGTTAGTATAACAAATATTTATAATTCCAGATAAATGCTTTTCTGTTGAATCTTAAAACATATAATTGTTTCTACAAAAATAATAAAGCATCACAATTGTTTTCATCATATTTCAAATCGGCATGTTAGAAGGAAGATCATATGACACCGAAGATAATGATGCTGAAAATTCAGCTTTGCATTACAGGAATGAATTACATTTTAAAATATATTCAAATATAGAAAATATTTCACAATATTACTGTTTCTACATTATATTTAATTAAATAAATGCAGCCTTGGTGAACAGAAGAGACCCAAAAATATTAAATAAATAAATAAATAAATAATGACCCCAAACATTTGACCAGTAGTGTCTATGACCATCGGTCTCAGTCATAATTTTTTTTGTAAATGATTTTGCTAAGTCTGTTGTGTGTGTATTTACACAGCAAGAGATGACTAATGCCTTAGCAACAATAAGAGTGGACTATGAACAAATAAAGGTTAAACCGATCAAGGATGCGTCCAATCCTCTTCTTCTAAAAAGAAGAAAGAAAATGGCTGCTGCAATGGAAGAAACACCAGGGCAGTGACAAACTAATGCATGTGGAAATGCATAGATCTTGATCACTAGAGGACACTTAAAAAAAATGGAGATTGAGGGAAAAATGGGGCCTTTCATGGCATTTAGTCTTCATTTCTCTTTTTATAGCCTGCAGCAGTTAGTTATAGCAAAGATAATATGTGTGTTAATATCTGTAGGGATGCATGAGTGTATTAGTATTTACTTCTAAACTGTATCTATAGCAAGTGCATTTTTAATCATTTTCTTGAATGTTTTTTGAAAGTAATATCCATTTTATTAGTCACTTTTTTAAAACCAAGTATTAATGTTTGCTTTGTAATGTTTGTTGTGAATAATACTGCAGGGGAATATGTTATGCATCCTATAAAAAAAAAAAAGTGTGTATTCATCTGCATTAAGCTGAAGAACTGACTGCTGGTTAACATTACCTTGTGACAGATGAGTAACTGACTCACATATGAGTATTTTCCACATTATGTTTGTTCTGACATCATGATGTCATTAAATGCACCATGGCCTTTAATAAAAAACAAACAAATAAATATGGCTGTATACATTTTTCTAAGTATTCTGAGCATTTCTTAATAAGTTGGAACTGATTAGCACATACGAAAAACACCATCCATTAATTAAAAACATTTAAAATGCAAACAATGGTTTTAAATTTGTAACTTTTTGGTATTTATGGCTTGCCTTTCTTTTGCTTTTTTAAACAATATTGTTTTATAAAGTCATGTTTAACAAGTAGCTTGTGCCTTTGCTAGCCAGCTGTTTAACTGCAAGAGATCCAGTTGGGCTACTTTGAAACATCCAGTTTTACTGTATTCACTAAAGTCTATCATGTTTTCAAAAGCTATTTGTTGAGCTTAACATTAAGAAAACCCTTTTCTAGTATGTAAAGCCACTGTAATTCCAACCCAAGATAAAACATGTCATACAAAGTCAAATGCCCCAGAAATGCATGTACACATGCACAAAGTTCTCATCCTGTGCTCACTCCTGACGGAGTTTATGAAGTCAGGTTGTTAAAATGCAGATGATTTGCATTCTCACACATGGCACTCATATTCACAAACCCTCAAGGCACAAAACACAGCATAACGTAAGTGAGGCAGTAGACAAAGCTTCACTGTATACTGGCTTTACACTGAAAGCTCTGGGCTGTGCAACTGTATCAATTTATTGGAATGTGATTTATTGTATAAATACTGTAAAAATGGCTGTAAGGAGGACTTTATATAAGGTACAGTTAATGTGTTGTCTTCCTTAATGTGTATAAATGTATTTCACAATTATAAAAAATATGAGTATAAAAATTGGTTGAATGCAGCATGATTTTTCAAAATTTTATTCTCTCTCCAACTCGTTTGTGTGTGTTATTTTTTTATAAACATAAAAGGGGCAAAAAGACAAAAAGCACAGAGGCTACAACAGCAAGTTTGTTTAATCTTTTTAATTTAAGCAGATATGTTGCATAAAATCAAATGCATGAAAGGTTTTTTGCTTAAGAGGAGGAGTGCATTTTTGTCCATGCAGTTTATATAGTAGAATGACTGAATTGTTTTAACTGAATAATTATTTTATTGCAAAATGTACTCCAATAATTACAATGATTACAATGTTGAAAATTATTTGTATTATTCTTTATTCTAAACGTTCTCTCATATGTAGTTACCTAAACATTAAAGGGAATAATGTCACATCGTTATTGGCATTTTAAAATATTTTATGTCTTTTTCAATGTAATTTTCAATAAATACTGTACATTAAACATAAAATAGAAAAGTTATACGGACATATGGTAACTCGACAACCCTTTTATCTTTTTCGGTGGCAGAGCTAGAGTTTTATACATGGGGTGGCCAAGTCTAATTCAGGAGGTCCATGACAGAAAATCTGTGTATAACCCCAACCTGGTATAAAAAATGGCAATTATATAAATTAATACTTTTATTTAACAAAGATGTTTTAAATTGATCTAACGTGATGATAAAGACATATATAATGTTACCAAAGATTTCTATTTCAGATAAATGCCGCTCTTCTGAAATTTCTATTCATCAAAGAAACCTGAAACAATTCTACTCAGCTGTTTTCAACATGATAATAATAATTACTTTTATTGAGCAGCAAATCTGAAGATTAGCATGATTTCTGAAGAATCATGTGATTGGACTAATGATGCTAAAAATTCAGTTTTGCAATTGCAGGAATAAATTACATTTGAAAATATATAAAATCGAAAGCAGTTATTTTAAATAGTAAAATATTTCACAATATTACTGCTTTTGCTGTATTTGGGATCAAATGAATTGCAGGCTTGGTGAGCAGAAGATAATTCTTAATATATATATATATATATATATATATATATATATATATATATATATATATATATATCTTTTTGACTGGTAACGTACACTTTATTCTTTCTAAATTTTTCTAAACTAAATTATACAGAGAACCCTAACAATTGTTTTGTATACAACTTTGTATTTGACCATTTTTATAATAAAGTTATATCTATACATTTAATTATAATAATAAAAAAAAACAATTATGAGTAAATATATAAATCCGGATAAATCGGATCGGATGTTCCCTCAGTGTTTACTTCATGCCATTAAGAATGCACTACTGCTTTGCATGAACTTAAGGGAATACGAGAGCGTGCATGATCCTGGTCATGCCACTAAAAAGCTCCAATTATTAGTTATTGTTAAATTCATCCTCTACTTCACTTCCAGTAAAAAAAAAAAAAAAAAAAAAAAAAAAAAAAAAATATTGGCATGTCAGGCATTTACAGTGTAGGCTATTATTTACAAAACTCTTCAGGGCTGCGTTTTCCAAAAGCATTGTTTATTTACATTTGTAAATAGAGTTAACAAAACGAAAACAGGCATGTTTTAATGCTACTGAATAAAAAGAAACGATCCAGTACCTGGATCTCCACTGAACGACAACTGTATACAGGAGGACAGACATGGAGTAAATTATAGATCATATAGACAAATTAGTGAGACTTGTGACTAATAAGAGTGTCAAAGGTTTTATATTAAGTGTGTTTACTATAATTTAATACACTACACATATTTTGTACATAACAATGTTTGTATTGTGTTTATATATATATATATAAAATTGGACACTTTGAAAATGTCCCCAAGTGCAGTCACAAAAACCATCAAGCGCTACAAAGAAACTGGCTCACATGCGGACCGCCCCAGGAAAGGAAGACCAAGAGTCACCTCTGCTGCGGAGGATAAGTTCATCCGAGTCACCAGCCTCAGAAATCGCAGGTTAACAGCAGCTCAGATTAGAGACCAGGTCAATGGCACACGGAGTTCTAGCAGCAGACACATCTCTAGAACAACTGTTAAGAGGAGACTGTGTGAATCAGGCCTTCGTGGTTGAATATCTGCTAGGAAGGCACTGCTAAAGAAAGGCAACAAGCAGAAGAGACTTGTTTGGGCTAAAGAACACAAGGAATGGACATTAGACCAGTGGAAATCTGTGCTTTGGTCTGATGAGTCCAAATTTGAGATCTTCGGTTCCAACCACTGTGTCTTTTGTGCGTCGCAGAAAAGGTGAACAGATGGACTCTACATGCCTGGTTCCCACCGTGAAGCATGGAGGAAGAGGTGTGATGGTGTGGGGGTGCTTTAGTGATGACACTGTTGGGGATTTATTCAAAATTGAAGGCATACTGAACCAGCCAGGCTACCACAGCATTGCATGCTATTCCATCATGTTTGTGTTTAGTTGGACCATCATTTATTTTTCAACAGGACAATGACCCCAAACACACCTCCAGGCTGTGTAAGGGCTATTTGACCAAGAAGGAGAGTGATGGCGTGCTGCTCCAGATGACCTGACCTCCACGGTCACCGGACCTGAACCCAATCGAGATGGTTTAGGGGTGAGCTGGACCGCAGACAGAAGGCAAAAGGGCCAACAAGTGCTAAGCATCTCTCGGGGAACTCCTTCAAGACTGTTGGAAGACCATTTCAGGTGACTACCTCTTGAAGCTCATCAAGAGAATGCCAAGAGTGTGCAAAGCAGGAATCAAAGCAAAAGGTGGCTACTTTGAAGAACCTACAATATAACATATTTTCAGTTGTTTCACACTTTTTTGTTATGTATATAATTCCATATATAATACCACGTGTTGATTCATAGTTTTGATGCTTTCAGTATGAATCTACAGTTTTCATAGTCATGAAAATAAAGAAAACTCTTTGAATGAGAAGGTGTGTCCAAACTTTTGGTCTGTACTGTATATATATATATATATATATATATATATATATATATATATATATATACCTGCATGTAATTACAAAAGACTTGATATAACTCTTTATAAAACCCAGTTGATAAAGTATAGGCATATAAGGCATAGTTTTATATGTACATAGGCTCTATTTGTGCCTGCCTGTATAAGAGAATAACTCTTTTTCCCTACATTTTCCAGAATTTTCAGTGAGCAGTTTCTGCAGAGTTGTGGATACAAACAATTACTCTAATCTGCGTGTACTGCGTCTGGATGCCAGTGAAATTAGAGCCCAAGAAATACCGACTGAAGCTGTACTGTGTCTTCGCCTGGCAACCAACATTGACCTGTAGGCCTGGCAGCAACACATCCACAGAAACATACTGTTGAGCATGAGCTTAGAAGGAGAGAGAAACAGAGAGAGGGAAAACATCTGGGAAATTTAGTTATTTCTATTGTCTATTTGACAGTAAAATTATTGTGGGGGTTGTAATAATCAAAGTAGCCACATATAACTAGCATTATCAACGGAAGATAAGTTAGGATAATAATTTTAACATAATTAAAACTTTTGTGTGTGTGTGTGTGTGTGTGTGTATTCTATAATGTGGTGCAAGTACGCTTCCATATGAAATTGAAATGCAGGTGTGATGAGCATGCAGTAAAAATGTAATGCATTAAGCCAGTGTACTTGACTATTGGGTGCATAAAATCATTTTATTTTTTATTTAATCTTCTTGTAAAAGCATGATACAAATAATGGTGCAGGTTTTGGGAAACTTTAGGGTTTTGTTTTGTAATTGTCAACCAAGAGCTCTGGAACAAAATACATTGCCTAAAAGTTAATTTCATTGTGATCAAACTTTAAGAAGTTAGTTAATGAGGATTACCTTATGAAATTATAAATAATTAAAAACAGAGGATAGATTAAAAATCTAAAAGTTCTGCTCCTTGTAGAATGTTATGAAGACCTTGAGAAGCTCTTTAAAAACTATCTGAATCCACTACAGTTTACCTACACTACGACCTACTCAAGGCATGAAATTTATTGTCTAATAACAACAAAATCTATGATAAAAAAATAAAAATAAATAAAAGGGGAATTGTATAAACCTTCTTGTCTTCTCTTTGACACAGTAGTTCTGTTTATGGATATGTATTGTTCCTTGGGAGTATTTTGATCTATCTTTAATCATATGAACTTTAATGTTTCCCCGTCAGAATTTGCTAATCCCAGGCATATTCATTAGGTTTAATAAACAGCTTTGGCCTTCAGTGAGAGCTCTAAGGGGAGCTGGTTCCATGAGGACATTGTTAATGTTAATTACTGGAGATGAGTATGTCAGACACTGCCCAAAGGAACTGTTGAAATGTCAACATAACCTGGCGGGATATGAACATTCAGTTGAAGTTTTCCTCTGGGGTCTCTGAGCAGTCAAACTGAATTCACACAAACATTCAGTTCCAATCCCTATAAATATAAAATAAAAATAATAATAAAATTGAAGTCAGTAAAATTTATTAATTCTAATTTGACAAATATAGAACAATTAAGCATGGGATAAATTGCAGTTTGAGTTTTTACACACATACCCATATTTATGTGTTAATAAACAAAAAAATGGCTAAAACTAAAAGATGACTTGTATCCCATGATCAGATGAATATATATTAGTGGCCAAAAGTGATGTTCAGAAGGTGTCACAGTGTCTGGTCTGTGTATCCCTGGGTGTCCACTAGAGGTCTCACTTTCCCTTATCGTCACTGTTCATTGTTTTCAGCTGTTTCCACTTACATCGTTTGCACCTGTCTTTAAATACCTGGTTTGTTTCAGTCTGTGTTACGGAGTCCTTGTCTCATGTTATCCGTAGTATCTATCTTCCCTTGTGTTCTGTCTGTTCCTCGTTGTTTGGATACTCTGGTTTTGACCCGGCTTGAACTGTGTACCCCTTTGGATTTGCCCTTGAATAAAGATTCATACCTGCATTTGGTTCTTTCTCCTCGTTCCTGTACCACCGAACGTGACAGAAGGACTCCGTCACACAGAGAACCAGCGGTATGTCTGCCCATGTCTCATCCCCAGCCACAGAGCGGGAGAGAGGCGGGAGGTCGTCGAGGAGGGAGTGGTCGAGAGGAGACTCAGCATCGCTCTCAACCATGGCCTCCATTTGATCCGGGGCTCCTGTGGAACGGGGCTGAGCCACCGTCTCACCAAGGCGGACGGAGAGGTGAGAAGAAGTGCACGCCCGCCATGGTGGCGCCACTGCCCATGATGGCCGCTAGATCCGCGCCAAGAGGCAGGATGGACGCCAGCACAGCGCCACAACCCAAGATGGCCGCCAGTCCAGCGCCACAGTACAAGATGGCCGCCAGTCCAGCGCCACAACCCAAGATTGCCGCCAGCCTAGCACCACAACCCAAGATGGCCGCCAGCCCAGCGCCACAGCCCAAGATGGCCGCCAGCCTAGCCCCACAGCACAAGATGGGTGCCAACTTAGAGCCACAGCACAAGATGTCCGCCTGAGTCGCCAGTCAAGGTGCCACCAACTCACCATCATAGATGGCGGAGGACGAGGAGACAGGCGTCTACCGTTCCTCAAGGCCTGGAGAACATTCTAGAGCGGAACGCTGCCGTCCAGGAGGACGTTCCCGAGCGGGCCGCTGCCATCCAGGAAGACGTTCCCGAGGCGGTGCCCGATGCTGTTCCGGGGGCCGAAGTGGTGCCCGATGCCTAGGCGGTGCCCGATGCTGTTCCGGAGGCTGAGGCAGTGCCCAAGGTTGTTCCAGAGATCGAAGCGGTGCTCGATGCTGTTCCAGAGGTCGAGGCGGTGACCGATGCTGGTCCGGAGTCAGAGGCAGTGCCCGATGCTGTTCCGGAGGCCGAGGTAGTGCCCGATGCCGAGGTGGTGCCCGATGCTGCTCCAGAGGCCGAGGTGGTGCCCGATACTGTTCCGGAGGCCGAGGTGGTGCCCGAGGCTGTTCCTGAGGCCGAGGTGGTGCCCAATGCCGAGGCGGTGCCCGGTGCTGTTCCGGAGGCCGAGGTGGTGCCCGATGCTGTTCCAGAGGCCGAGCCAGTGCCTGAGGTTGTTCCAGAGATCAAGGCGGTGCCCGATGCTGATCCAGAGGCCGAGGTGGTGGCCGATGCCGAGGCGGTGCCCGATGCTGTTCCGGAGGTCGAGGCGGTGCCCGGTGCTGTTCCGGAGGCCGAGGTGGTGCCCGATGCTGTTCCAGAGGCCGAGCCAGTGCCTGAGGTTGTTCCAGAGATCAAGGCGGTGCCCGATGCTGATCCAGAGGCCGAGGTGGTGGCCGATGCCGAGGCGGTGCCCGATGTCGTGGCCGAGGTGAAATCTCCGGAGTCGAGTCAGATTCCCGTGAACTCTCCGGAGTCGAGTCAGGTTCCGGCGGACTCTCCGGAGTCGAGTCAGGTTCCGGCGGACTCTCTGGAGTCGAGTCAGGTTCCGGCGGACCCTCCGGAGTGGAGTCAGGTGTTTGTGGACCCTTCGGAGCCAGGGCCGGTCACTGATGACCCTCCAGAGCCAGGGCCAGTCACCACTGACCCTCCAGAGCCAAGTCGAGTCACTGGGTGGTCTGCTGCTCTGTCCTGGGGGACTCCGGCCTCAACCACGGGGGCGTGGTGGTCTTCTGCTCCGCCCTGGGGGTCTTCCGCCCTGGTGGGCGCCTCAACATGCCCTTCTTGGACTTCTGTTTTGTGTTCTTGGTTTCTGTTTTGTTTCTGTCTGTTCCCCTCAGTTAGTCTGGCCCTCCATCCCTCCCCCTAACCTCCTCCGATCCTCCTCCCTCCTGGTCTCCCTGTTTTGTGTTTACACTTCTGGTGTCTGTTCCCCAAGTTTTCTTTTCCGGCCCTTCGTCCCTCCCCCTGAGCCTCCACCTGTCCGCCACCCTCCTGGTCTTTTTGGTTTGTTTTCTGTGTCTGAGGAGCATCTGGAAGCTGCTCCTTAGAGGGAGGGTAATGTCACAGTGTCTGGTCTGTGTATCCCTGGGTGTCCACTAGAGGTCTCACTTTCCCTTATCGTCACTGTTCATTGTTTTCAGCTGTTTCCACTTACATCGTTTGCACCTGTCTTTAAATACCTGGTTTGTTTCAGTCTGTGTTACGGAGTCCTTGTCTCATGTTATCCGTAGTATCTATCTTCCCTTGTGTTCTGTCTGTTCCTCGTTGTTTGGATACTCTGGTTTTGACCCGGCTTGAACTGTTTACCCCTTTGGATTTGCCCTTGAATAAAGATTCATACCTGCAATTTGGTCCTTTCTCCTTGTTCCTGGACCACCGAACGTGACAGAAGGTACATTTGGACAGTATTTGCTTTTAATAATCTAACAATTGTAATAAAACATTCAAAATGTTTGAAAAAGAAGAAACAACTAAACTTGGTCAAGATATTTGACTTACACAATTATTTAGCAAAAAAAGGCAAGCTACAGTTTATCATAGTTTTATTTTACTGTGAGAATGCTGGGGTACCGTTTCTTGTTGACAGGAAATAAAGTATTCATTATATGCAATATAAAGTAATCAGTTATTAACATTTCATCGGTTCTCCTTAATTAACATGTTTTCTATTCATTACAGTCTTCTTCTGTACAGTATATTTGGCCCTCTAGCATTTGATGTGTAAAACTGCATGTTACATAAGAAAAATGCAAGTTGCATAATGGAAAATGTTTTTGTAGATTTGCTAGTTGGGCCTCGGCTCAGCTTTTTTTTGGCTTTTCCTCCCTTACTTCTTAAACCCTGTGTTTCCGAGATTCTTTGTCCGGTATTGTACGTCTAATCCTCATGCTAAGTGTTTGTTCCTGCTTGTTTTCATGTATATCCCTTTAGATAAATAAAGACTTTTGATTGTTCATCTCCTTTGTCTCTTTGTCTCCTCCACATCAGCGACCGTGACAGTTAGACCCTATATCATTGAAGCTACTAAAAGAGGTGTTTACAGAAGTCATAGATCCTCTTTTGAATATTATTAATTCGTCACTGTCATTAGGATATGACACTACCACTATCACTACCCAGCCCATCTCGCTGGCTTCTATGGACCATCAGCTTCGGCTATGCAATTAAATTTGCCCAGCATCCCCTCAAGTTCAGTGGTATCCTGTACTGCGCGTAGAGAACACAGTCCTACTGGCGAAGGATGCGATAGAGCCGGTCGCTCCAGCCAATATGAGGACAGGGTTTTATAGCCCTTACTACATTGTACCCAAGAAAGGCAGTGGGTCCTTCAGTGCCTTGGCCTGGTGCACCTGCTATAATGCCATAGCGTGTAAGGCAGAAGCAGCTTCCCCGTAAGCCATATAGGCATTGCTGATTAGACGAGATGAATGCCTATATGTCCAGGAAGGAAGCACTGGGTCTCCCCACCAGAAGGTGTACCTCTTGCTAAAGCCATCAAAGATGCCACCCCCATGGTTGAATGAGCCCTAACTCCTAGAGCCGAAGTTTGACCATTCACCTCGTAGGCTAGGGCAATAGCTTCCCTCACCTAATGTGAAAATTGTTTGCCTGGTGGCAGCCGCCCCCCGGTTGCGGCCCCTATGGCATATGGAAAGTTGCTCTGACTTACGCCACAGGCTAGAACTCTTACCTGCTCCAGTGCCGTGAATGGCGGAGGACAGAAGGCTTCGAGAATGACCAGATGTATGGTTGAGAAAGGAACTTTCGGAAGATAATTAGGGTGAGGATGCAAAATAACTTTGACTCGCCCAGGTGCTGGGGACCAGCCAGCCCTTCGAGCACTGTGGCTAAATCCCATGAAGGCAACGTTGCTCTAGTGGGTGGCCTCAACCGCTTAGCCCCACGAATGAAGCGGGAGACTAGAGGGTGCTTTCCCACAGAAACCCCGCCAAAATAGCGGCCACGTAGGTTATGAGAGTACTAGGGCCTGTGCCTGAGAACAATTTTTCTTGCAGGAACTCCACTACTGAAGCAATCTGGCAGTGAGCTGTGTCATGCACCAGCCCTCGAAAACACACCATCTGAGGGCATAAGCTCTTCTAGTGGAGAGAGCCCTAGCACTTAGAATAGTTTCTATTACATTTGCTGAAAGGCCAGCATCTCTTAGTTGGTCCCCCTCAGGGGCCAGACGTGAAGGTTACAGAGATCGGGCCGGGGATGAAATACTGTCCCCTGCGCCTGAGAGAGAAGATCCCTCCTGATTGGATTCGCCCACAGCGAGCCGTCGAGGAAGGATATTAGATCTGAGAACCAGACTCTGGTCGGCCAATGGGGTGCTATCAGTAAGAGGAGAGACCCCTGTAGACGGACCTTGACCAGGACTCCCGAGAGCAGAGCAATCGGAGGAAATGCGTAAAGATGCAGTTTGGGCCATGCATGGGCCATCGCATCCAGACCCAGGGGAGCTGGATGAGTCAGAGAGAAGTAGAGGGGACATTGTGCTGTCTCCTGTGTAGCAAAGAGGTCCACCTCTGCTTCGTAAAATCTTTCCCAGATTTGACTGGCTACTTCGGGGTGGAGTTTCCATTCCCCGTGTGTCACAGCTTGGACAGCAAATCTGCTCCCACATTCATATGCCCAGGAATGTAAATTGCCCTGAGGGACAGGAACTTGTCCTGTGCCCAAAGCAGAACCTGCTGCGCTAACTTGTTCAAGGGGCGTGACCGCAGTCCGCCCTGGTGATTTATGTAAGAGACTACAGATGTGTTGTCATGAGACCTAAAACTTTCTGTAAGTGATGAGCAGTGACTTTCTGGCCTAGCTTGATGTTCTTTATGGTGTTTAGAATTGATTCAACATGTGCAGGAGACAGCTGTGCCTGCATTGCGATCGAGTCCCATACCACCACCACATACGCTGTCCTCTGGGCAGGTGAGAGAACGCTTTTCTTGGCATTGAGTCTCAACCCAAGAGATTTGAGATGAGCTAGAACGACATCCTGATGTCGAATCACTAGCTCCTGAGACTGAGCCAGAATCAGCCAGTCGTCTATATAATTCAAAATGCGGATGCCCTGGAGCCAGAGCTACATCCATGCATTTCGTGCACGTGCTGGGTGACAAGGCTAGGCTGAATGGAAGAACATGATACTGGTAAGCTTTGCCCCTGAAAGCGAACCTCAGGAACTTCCTGTTTTGTGGCAAGATCTCGATGTGAAAATGAGCGTCCCTAAGATCGATAGTCACGAACCAATAGCCTGACTGGATCTGAGACACAATTATCTTGATTGTCCGCATTTTGAACTTGTATGTTTTGAGGTAGCGGTTTAACCCGCAAAAATCTAAAATTGGATGCTACTCCCCATCTTTCTTGGGAACAAGAAAATAATGGCTGTAATAGGCTGACTGTCTGTCTGGCAGAGGGACATGTTCTATGACCCCTTTGTCCAGTAGAGTTTGCAATTCCTGTGTCAACAAATGCACTTGTTACGGTTTCACGGAAGTGGAGACCCCGCCATTGAAACGCGAAGGACGATACACAAACTGAATCCTGTAGCCTTTCACTACAGTCCTTTCTACCCATGGGGAGATATTTGGCAGTAGCTTCCATTCTGCCAGCTTCTCTGAAAGGGGTACTAATTTTGACACTTCGTTTTGTCGGGGGGATGTTAGATGTCCGGTGTCCTGAAACATGGCAGGAGGCAACCGAGCATTTAACATTTTGCTGGAGGCCATTGCTCCCTGAAACACCAGTGGTAGTTGAGATAAAACAACTGGCCCTTGAGGGTGCCAGGAAGGAGTCTTTATTCTCTGTTGGAACTAAACGCACCCCTCTTGGAGGGGGCACCCCCTCACGGTCCTGGGCATGCCAGCATCAGGACTTCTTTTTGCTGGAGATGATGCTCCACAGGTCCAGTCTCTTAGAGGCGGGCAGAGAAGTGCGGCAAGCCACTCCCCATTCTCTTCGAGGGGGGAGGCATGACTTGCCACACTCTCCTTTGGGCTTCTCGCCTCAGAGAAATCGAACTTGGTCGGGACTGGGTGGCAGACGGTCCCGCCGCTTGAGCACAGCGGTGGAGGAACCTCACAAATGCTTCCTCATAGCGTTTCGCCTCCCGAAACCTAGTGGCGACAGTGTTGATGGCATCGCCAAAAAGGCCGGAAGGTGAGACAGGGGCATCAAGAAGGAAAGCTCAATCCCTCTCCCTGATGCCCGTGAGGTTCAGCCACAGATGTCTCTCCATGGAGACCATAGCAGCCATAGAATGGTCGATGGCACGGGCCGTCTGCTTAGTTGCACGCAGAGACAGATCTGTGGCTCTGCGAAGTTCTAAAAACGCTTCTTCATCGATGGACCCACCTGTGCTCAAGTCTTTTAGCAGGTCAGCCTGGTACGCCTGCAGAACCGCATGGTGTGCAGGGCAGCACCAGCCTGACCCGCGGCCTGAAAAGCTTTCCAAATCAGGGAAGATGTAATTCTGCACGTGGTGGGCTTTTTAAGGGACGATGAAGTCCCAGAGGAGAGATAGCCCGCAAGCATCTCTTCCACCTGCGGCATCATCATATAGCCCTGTGCCTTTGCATTGACGATAGTTGAATAAATCGACATCGGCGTTATGAAGACACAGTAAGAATATGGCTTACTTCACCACCGTACCAGCTCATCGTGGAGATCACCTGAAAAAGGGGAGACACTGTCACCCCTCCCCTTGGCCACCCGGCAGCTGGCTTGTAATTTTTTTAAAATGCGAGCCGTGCACGAAGCACTTTTATAGATAACATGTCACAGTGCTCACATTCTCCCTCGAGCCCGAGGGCAGCGTGCTCTTCCCCCAAACACTCAAAACAGAATCTGTGAGGATTATCCTCCGAGATGAGCCTCTGACATGGAGGCACGCATCTCTTATTTGATTCTGTCATTCTCTCTTTTTTTTAATATTTTAAGCAGTGTTTTATTTATTTATAAATGTATTTATTTATTTACAACTCTTAAAGAGTCCAGTTTTAGTGTAGCCTGTTGATTTTTGTTTATGGTATTCAGTAGAAAATATATGATTTGCGAAAAGAGACACAGGATAAATGTTTGATATAATTTTTAATCACATTTAAATATAAATTGGGAATCAAATATAAACTAAATCGATAAGCACACTCGGAATCAGAACCAGAATTTATCAAATTCAAACGATACCCAACCCTAACTTGTAATGCCTCTTTAGCGCCAACATTGGATATCTCCAGCACCTAACATAACATCAAGAAAACAGTAATGATGGACTGCTACAGTACCTCTTACTCAGGCCTGTGGGCAGAGGTGAATGGTCAAATGGGCGAACTTTTTCCCTTCAGTGACGTGTTAGTAGGGAAAAATATGAAACCGCTCGTTTGCAGAGACTGTTTATAATTTATTGGGATTAATTAAAAAAATAATGGGTGGATTTGTACCATTATAAGCTGGTTGTTCTCATACACTGCTGCCACATAACTGTGTTCAAAACCTTATTAAACTATTGTTGCATAGTAGGACTTTTTGCAAGTTTTTGGCTGAATATTGATTATAAATAATTATTAGTTCCATTACCTATCTAGAGATGTGTGTTTATGTTGAAATATATCCTAAAACCATTCTGTCTTTACAAATCTTCTATCAGGTGTCATTATATTAATCAAGTTAACTTGTGTGGTTTACGTTTGTGAGTGATGTAGTGAGTGCTGAGGTTCCCTAGTTTTTGTGGTGCATTGTGGGATTTTTCAGGGAGTAAATGTTCCAATGCACTGGAATGATTTTGCGATTGAGACAACACTTAAAATGGCAGACTTCCCAATCAGTGTCCTGACTACTGGACAAGGGAGCTGACTAAGACGCACCCTATGAATCAGGCGTGCAGTAATTGAAAACATCTATCACATGCAGGAGAAACACCTTCGTACACTTTTGCCATTCTAGATTTTTAATAGTAACGTGCACATCGCACAACTTTAATTAAGAGCATCCCTGGCAAAGATAGATGACCTATGTACTTTGCATAGGATCTCCTCCAATAGTTTTTTGATATTTCCTCCTTCATATGTCCATTGCATTTAATATATCCAGTAGCATTTAAAGGTTCTTGAAAGAGACTATGGATTTGAGAATAAATTTGTGAGACCTTTCATTATGTAAATGGGACAATTTTTTCAAAGGAATATCATTGGACAGAACAGGGAAATCAGGAGAAAGTGCACCCAATATATAAATATTGAAATATATTGATGCCACAACTAGACCATGACAGAAAGGCATTATCCACCAGGGAGGGAGAAAATACATGATGGAGCAAGAATTGAATATGTCAGTAAATCAAAGAAATGTTTAAATCGAGCCCAGAACTTAAGGGAGGACTTGACTATGAGATTCTAAGAGGAAGGTGAGGTAGAAGACAGGATGGGGGAGTGTAGACATGCAGTGAGGCAGGTTTAGAGGAAGGCCCTGGGGTTCTCCTGGTGCATGACAATTTATTTTTAGCTTGAGTGTTGTTTGCCTCAACCTCCTTGTTTTTCTGACTTTGGGGACTCAGAATTGACATTACAATAAAGCTCATGAGAATAGCAACCACTGAAAAATTTCACCCAAGACAGTAGCTATAAAATACAGAACAGATGAAGATACAAAAAGAGTGATCAGAGTTTAAAATCTTTGATGCACATATTTTAACTGTAAGGATCTCTGAAAAGTCTTTTTGGATCTACAGCAGCATTCAAGGACTTCATTTTGATTTGAATTGTTATCCTAATTATAAGCTAGATGCTATTTAATTTACAGGAATTTTTGTTAAAAAACAAAAACAAAAACATTGTGAAATGAACATTTCAGAGTTCAACGACCGACAAGAATTTTTTGAGGAATCCTTATTTAAAAACTTAATTGTCGTTTTATTTGGTATCATTATCAGTTGTATCAACAGCCTTCTGATTTATACTTTCTTCAAGAATCCTGTCTTTGCTCAGGAGCCACGCTACATCCTCTACATGCAGCTGATCATCAATGACATCATTACACTGTCTGTTAGTGTGATTTTGTTTGTGTTTGTTTATTTACTGCCAAACATGAATGTTGCAATCTGCTGCATATTCATCTTCATTGGAAGCAATGGCTACAAGAACACACCACTAAACCTGGCCGGTATGGCTATTGAGCGCTTTGTGGCTGTTTGCTACCCTCTACATCATGCACGAATATGCACCATCCAAAACACCAAAATCCTGATCGGCATCATCTGGCTGGTGGGAGCTATGCCTGGTGTGGTGGACCTGCTTGTGGTATTGGCTCTTCATCCACTTTCCTTCTTTACCACTAGCCGGACATGCTACCACCAAAATATATTTGATTTAAAATACAATATAATAAGTCATGCTGTATTTAACATTGGCTACATGTGCTTAGTGTGGGTGCTGCTCTTTTACACTTATTTCAGAGTTCTGTTCTCTGCTAAAGCTGCTGCTTCAGAACCAGCTCAAGCACAGAAGGCCAGGAGAACCATTTTACTTCATGGGGTCCAGTTACTGCTCTGTACACTGTCCCTGTTCACAACTGTCCTGGATGAGGCCTTAACTTCTCTCTTTCCTTACTACAAGTCTGAAATATACTTTTGCACCTTCATTCTCACCAACATTTTACCGCGTCTACTGAGCCCACTTATATATGGCATGAGAGATCAAAAGTTTAAAAAATACATGAAGAATTCACTAATGTGTGGCTTTCAGAAGAGAGCTATTGAACCTTTTGATTAGCAAAACTGTGATTTTCTGTCTCTTGACACACACACCTTTTTAAGTTCTGTTTTGTATTTCAGCACAGACATGAACTAGATTATAAAGTGAAAATATATTATATTTATGAAATGTATTTTTATAAAGTTATTATTTTATAAAGTTAAAATTCTGAAATTATACATATATTCAAGCAGTGTTACTTCATACAAAATCTAAAAATCATCAAAATGTAAAGTTGTAGTAGTGGCACCTCCAGAAAATGTTTAATAATGTGGCCAGAGAAGCACAGTGAAAGTTGTAGAGTTGCACACTAAAGTGTACACTGGGGGGGAAAAGTGGTATAGGTGATAAATTTGTGGTATTTGTGAAAAAGTGGTATTTCAGATACCAATTTGTACAGGATTTAACCCACGACCATTATATATATATATATATATATATATATACATATATATATATATATATATATATATATATATATATATATATATATATATATATATATATATATATATATATATATATATATATATATAATTCTGAATTATGATAACCCTAATTAACCCTCGTGTTTTACCCAAAGAGGATTTTATTTTTTTCTTAAAAATGATGGTTAATATTTTCAAATGTTGACTTTGCACACACACACACACACACTCACAATCCCCCTAATTAAAAATAAATTGGTACAAAAACTGTTTATACATTTCTTGTTATTCTATATTGGATTCAATCATTTTATCAATGTGTTTTCTTTTTGGTTGTGTATTCCTTTTTGGAACTGATTAAATGTAGGCCTCATTAATCTGAGTTTATGTTCCTTAGTTTTTGAGTGTACTGCAAAAATTGTCAGATAATTACTTTTTTTTGACTCAAAAACTGAAATGCATAAGCTCAATAAATTTTTATTCCAAAAATAATGACAAAACCTGTGCAAAAAAAAAAAAAAAAAAAACATTCAACACATGACCAGCACTGCTTACACTTAAAATCAAAGGTGCTTAAGCTCAGATAAATGACCATAGAGTTCCAGAAAAGAAAAACAAAACATGTAGCCTAAAAATAAAAAAAGAAGAAGAAGAAAAAAAACAAACATGCGTGGGCATAAATTCCATCTAACAGTAGGGGAGGGAGGACGATAAACACAAAAATGATACAGCCAGAATCATACTTGTAATAAAAGGTATGTGTACACAGCATGTGTACATAGCATAGGGGCAGTGTTTAAATATTAGTTAGGTTCATAGGTTCATAGTTATTAAATTATCTTGCATCCTACACAAAGTATTTTACATGAATGCCATGCTTGTCTAATGTTCTTCTTACATATGCTCACCACTGAACCGTGTTTTTTTTTCTTTCTCTCTCATCAGATCATCTTGCAAGTCTTTGGCATTACTTTGCAGGTTTTCCTCATTTGCTCCAATGAAAAATTGTATGATATTGTGCTTTTTCTTTAAGGGTTATTAGCCCTAAGCACAGGATTATGGGAAATGGAGTTGGGAATTGAAAGGGACACCAAATACAAAGGTCCTGAGTGGAGTGCCCTCTATTGGAGTTCATGGGCACTCCAGCTGACGATCTTGACAATAGCAGTGTCACTAAATCCTAAAACTAATACTTTAACTGTTATAGATGCAATTTTCTATAAAAATCTTTATTATATATATATATATATATATATATATATATATATATATATATATATATATATATATATATATATATATATATATATATAAGGCCAGCCTGTCTGGTCCAATCACACAGAAGAGCTACTGCACAGTGCATCACAATCTGTTGAGTATGGGGGTGTGTAGCCACAGACTGATAAGAGTGCCCAAGATGACCACTGTCCACAACCAAATGTGCTTACAATGGGGGTTGGTGCATCATGTACCAGGGTAAGAGATGGCAGCAAACACAAACTGGGAAGAAGGAAGGCCGGGGAAGGAAGTGTTGTGTTATAAGGAATGTTCTGCTGAAAAAAAAAAAAAGAAAAACAAGGTGTTTTGTTTTACAGTGTTGCCTTGGCCTCCAAATTTCCCAGATCTCAATCTGAGCTCAATTAGAAAGTGTTGGACCAACAGATTCCCCACTTCACAACTTGTAGAACTTAAAGGCTCTGCTGCTCTATCTTGGTGCCAGATACCAAAGGACACTCTTTTGGACTCCATGCCTCAATGGATAAGAGCTGTTGGCAGCACAAGGTGGGATTTACATTTTATCAGGCATGTTGTGGCTGATATATGTGTATGTACAGTATACTTGATATAATTATACATGCGAAATATATATATGTTTAAAATTAAACTTAAACTATGCTTTAAAAAACTGTTACAGTGGGCTACTCAAGTTTATTTATATTATGTTTTACCTCATAAGATATATGAAAAAAAAAAAACTTACTTGTTTTTCACTTAAATAAATTAATAAATGGCCTCAAACTGTTTAATGTAAACATAAAACCAAATACAAACAAAATGTCAATTTATTTTTAACTTGAGTGTTGTTTGCTTTGTTTTTCTGACTTTGGGGACTCAGTGACCTTACAACAAGGCTCATGAGGAAATGGCAACCCCTGAGTAATATGAAAACATTCTGTACCAATTAAATAAATCAAAAATAATATGTTTATAATTGATTGACAGCAAAAATAAAAAATTAAAATAAAAATAACACTCTTTAGTTAGTCTGTAATGTTGCTGTGTGAGAATAAAAAAGATCTGCAAATTTACAAAGCTCAAAGTTCAATTCAAAAGGAGATATTTTATTTAACAGAACTTTTCAAAAACTACAATGAACGACTCGTTTCGACTACAACACAGATTTACCAGGATTTGTGATATCATAAAGATCAAAGAATGGGGTGAGACAAAGAGGACAATGAGTGTTACCACTATGTCATTGCTACTTTTACTTGATCTTAGTGTTGCGTTCGACACCATAATCATGACATACTCATCGATCGATTACAAAACTATACAGGTTTTCAAGGGCAGGCTGTAAGATGGTTTAGATCCTACCTGTCCAATCGTTACCATTTTGTTTATTTAAATGGGGAGTCATCTTATTTATCACCAGTAAAATATGGAGTGCCACGAGGATCTGTATTAGGTCCTCTGCTATTTTCAATATACATGTTGCCCCTTGGTAATATTATGAAAAAATACGGGATTAGTTTCAACTGTTATTCTGATGATACTCAACTATATATCTCAACCAGACCAGATTAAACTTCTAAATTATCTAAGCTAACAGAATGTTTTAAAAATGTAAATGATTGAATGACCAATAATTTTCTCCTATTATATTCGGATAAAGCAGAGATGTTATTTATTGGACCAAAAAACTGTACACAGAATCTCATAGACTACAGTTTGCAACTAAATGGATGTACTGTTACTTCCTATACAGTCAAAAATCTGGGTGTTATATTAGACAGCAACTTGTCTTTTGAAAAGAAAAGAAAAGCTAGTTCATGCATTCATGACCTCTAGACTGGACTATTGTAATGCACTTCTAGGTGGTTGTCCTGTATCTTCAATAAACAAGCTACTGCTAGTTCAAAAATGCAGTGGCTAGAGTCCTAAACAGGACAAGAAAATATGATCTTATTACCCCAATTTTTTGTGGGTATTGCATCTTATAATAATTGCTGTTAATAGTGTTCATCGTCTGGTTGATTATGTCTTGTAGTAATTTTTCTGAAAATTTCTGTCATATGCAAATAAACTAATCACCACTGATAAGCTACTACTAAATATTGTATCGTAAATAAATTTGTATCCTAAAAAGTGCTATGCAAATAAACTCGAATTGAATGTCGGAGATGTGCTAGTGTTCATCTGGGTTTAAATCACACTCAAATTGATTTGATTTTGATGCAACATTTTAACTGAAGCTCACAGCAAGCAGCTTTGATAAGAAGCAGTACATTTCCCGACTGAGTGCTATCAGGCACAATGCACACTAGCCCAGCTAACCAATCACAGCACAGACTAGCCCAGCTAACACATCTCGTATTCCAGAAGGCGGGCCTTCATTTGATACAGGAACTATTCGAGCCATTCATGCCAGACTGAGGAGAGAGGTATTGTAATTATGTAAAATATGTGAAAAATAATGTTTTTCCAACAACCTAGTATGAGTGCCTGTTCCAGTACAACCCCAAAACAAAATCAAGACTTTGTAAAAGAGCATAATAGCACCCCTTTAAGGATGCAAATCACCCTGCTTGTACTTTAGTTCCACTTCAGTCAGTCACATTCAACGTTACATCAGAAATGACAGAGGAATTGAGTTCTCAACAGAGAGTATTACCCAAACAAGACAATGAATGTAGGCAACTTTTTCTGCTAGTGCCTCTTTCATCCTCACTACCCTTGATGCCGGTGGTGGCTAAAGGGTATGTGGAGAACCCCCAAGTCGAGCACACTATTGCAGCTTTGCCCGCAGAGCACTGCTGCCTGGTGGGGTAATCCATGCCTCCCATTCAGAGCTCGTAAATTCTTGTCCGCTCTAACAAGGCTTTCAGAGCTGCTGAAAAGGCCAACTCCGGCCTGCATTCCATGGCCCTCCTGCAAGTCTACCAGGCCAACAGCTGGACGAGAGTAGTTGTGACCCAGGTCTGATAAAAAAACACTTCCTGATCTCGCTGGCTGGCATCTTTGACAAAGCTGTGGAGAGCTTCGTCAAGCAGTTCACCACCGTACAGAAGCAGATGGAGGAAATTAAACACATCCTGACCCAGTGGCCTTCAACATCAACACCCCACTGCTGGTTGTAGCTGCTCCACCTGCTCGTCGCTGAGGGTGCCCTTCTGCTGCCTCCACCTGTGCTTCAGCTTGGCCTCAGCAGCAGCCTTCACACCAGCCACACCATGGATCTGGAAGCAGGAAACTGGGGCAGTCTGTCTATGCCCGTGACAGGCCTGTAAAGTGCTAGAGCAAGCGGCGTCCCTGAGATGGGTGACCCGGAGACTCTGTATTCTGCTCTTCAGGAGATGGTGACCGCGCCACTCCTTCCACCTGGAGGAGGGCGGGGTGGTGACACTTTTGATCCATTTTTGTTCTGCTCCACCATTGGCTCCCCAGCCAGTGGTACCCAAACTTTTGACAAAAGAGCAAGTTTCGTATTTCTGCAGGTACCAAGAGGGTGAGGATAGCAGCGTACAAGACACAGCCTTAATGCCTGTCCCCCTCTCCTTTCACCAGCAGGCAGCAGGGACTGGCTCGAAGGGCACAATGCCTTCTCATATGCCCCCTGACCAACAGTAGACCCAGGCACTCAGACCCCACTCCTGGACACTTTGCATTCTGGGTTGGGTCCCTGAGCTCCATCTCGCTGCCCCACTGCGGGTATGTCGGTGGTTCCCCGGAGTGCAGTTTGCTTTATGGGGGCCTGGCTAGAGCTCCCCAGACCATCTTGCTGGCTCATGAAAACCATCAAACTTGGCTGTCGATTCAGTTTACTGGTGTCCTCCCAAGTTCAGGGACATTCCGTTCCACTCTGTGCTGAGAAAAAAAAAGATTCTCCTGTCTTTCGAGTAGAAATAACAGTCCTACTGGTGAAGGACATGATAGATCTGGTCCCTCCAGCCGATATGAAGTTGGGGGTTTGCAGCCCTTACTTCATTGTACAAAAGAAAGGTAGTGAGGTTACAACCAATCCAATCAACAAAACCAGGGTGGTCTACACTCCCATTGCATGTCGCAACTTGCCCACCATCTCCTCCTTTGGAGTCAGAAGTATCTGAGGTCACATTGCGCCATTCACACCCCAGGTGAGCTCAATAGAGAAATGCACTGGCACACTGCTGCCCGTTGGGCCTAAGCAAGTATGCGTTTCTCCCAGTAAGCTGTCTCGCACAGACACTGTGCAAGGTCTAGGAGGATGAGGAGCAAGTTCTCTTAGTGTTGCCATACTTGCCCAGGGTTGGACTTGGGTCCCAGAACTGATGCTCCTTGTGGCAGCCCCTCCTTGGCATATTCCACTGAGGAACTAGATTCTAGGTGGGCTACCTCCAGTGGTAGTAAACACCATTTCATTTAAATAATGTAGCATGTCATGATGTGATGTGGGGTTCGTCTGGAGCACAGCCTGTGGACATCTAGCGGAGAAAACACTCTCTCTGATAGCACAGATGTCCCGGGAATAAAGAGGTAGTGTCTCGCTAGAGTGGCCAGCTTTGAGAAGCGCCTTTCATTTGCTTGTGGATGTTTGAGTCGCAAGTGATATAGCATTTTACTTGCACAACTATTGTACTTCATTTTAATGCCACATAACATATTATGCAAGTAACTTCGTTGCCCTTTCTGTCGAAATTGGCCTTTTTATCGCTCGCTTCATTTGGCTTTCTCAGCTAAATATGTCTGTAGGCATGTGGTTGCGTGTGTTAACGCACTCAGTTAACACACACACACATTTGTTTTTGTGAAAAGTGGGGACATCCCATAGGCATAATGGTTTTTATACTGTAGAAAAATGTATATTCTATTGCCCTACACCAACCCTACACCTAACCCTAACCCTCACAGGAAACTTTGTGCATTTTTACTTTTTCATAAAACGAATTCTGTATGATTTATCAGCGTTTTGAAAAATGTGGACATGGGTTATGTCCTCATAAGTCACCCTCTCCTTGTATTACCTGCGTCATACCCATGTTACTGGGGTGCAGAATAAATAAATAAATAAAAAATAAAAATTTAAGAATGACAACATGATAAAGTGTTAGGGATATTGACTTGGCCTCCAAATTTCCCAGATCTCAATCTGACTGACCTTTTTATAGCAAGTGCTGGATCAACAGATCTGATTACATGGAGGCTCCATTTCGCAACTGGCAGGACTTTAGGGATATGATGTTATTATTTTGGTTCCAGATACCACAGGGCATTCTTAATATGGACAAGAGCTGTTTTGGCTGCGAAGATTGTATTTACATTATATCAAGTAGGTGGTTTTAATGTTGTGGCTGATATATATGTAGAGTATATTGTATATAAATATATTTATATAAATTATATGAAATAAATATGGACTATTTTAATATTTATTTTTATTTGAAAATAAATATTTATAAATAAATATTTTTTTATATTTAAATATAAAAGTGTCGTAGCTCACCACATAAGAGATATAAAAAAGACATACTTGTTTTTCACTTGAAAAATCAACAGATGATCAACTGTTTAATCTAAAAATATAAACAAAAACAAACAAAAGGTCACTTTGTTTTTAACCTGAGTGTTTGCTTCAACCTCATTGTTTTTCTGACCTTGGGGACTCTACAACAACATTACATGACATTACAACAATGCTCATGAGGATATGGAGACCTCTGAATAATGTCAACAAGACATTACATAAATGACGTCAAGAGACAGAAAGAGGGATCAGAGTTTGATATCTTTAATGCACAGATTTTAACTGGAAGGAACTTGGATCTACTGCAGCATGCAAGGTCTTCATTTTTTTTTATCCTAATTATAAGCTAAATTATGTCCAATTAACAGGACTTTTGGTAAAAAAAAAAAAAAAAAAATTCCCTATTGACGATTGTGAAATGAACAATTCAGGGTTAATCAACCGACAGGAATTTTTTGAGGAAACCTTTTTCAAAAACTTCATTGTGGTCTTATTTGGTATCATTATCAATTGTATCAACAGTTTGCTGGTTTATACTTTCTTCAAGAATCCGGTCTTCACTCAGGAGCCCCGCTACATCCTCTACATGCAGCTGATCATCAATGACATCATTACACTGTCTGTTAGTGTGATTTTGTTTGTGTTTGTTTATTTACTGCCAAACATGAATGTTGCAATCTGCTGCATATTCATCTTCATTGGAAGCAATGGCTACAAGAACACACCACTAAACCTGGCTGGTATGGCTATTGAGCGCTTCGTGGCCATCTGCTACCCTCTACATCATGCACGAATATGCACCGTCCAAAACACCAAAATCCCTTTATGGGTATCATCTGGCTGGTTGGAGCTGTGCCTGGTGTGATGGACCTGCTTGTGATCTTTGCTCTCCGTCCACTTTCCTTCTTTATCATTAGCCGGACATGCTATCACCAAAATATATTTAATTTAGAATACAATATAATAAGTCATGCTGTCTTTAACATTGGCTACATGTGCTTAGTGTGGGTTTTGCTCTTTTACACTTATTTCAGAGTTCTGTTCTCTGCTAAAGCTGCTGCTTCAGAACCAGCTCAAGCACAGAAGACCAAGAGAACCATTTTACTTCATGGGGTCCAGTTACTGCTCTGTACACTGTCCCTGTTCACAACAGTCCTGGATGGGGCCTTAACTTCTCTCTTTCCTTACTACCAGTCTGTAATCTACTTTTGCACCTTTCTTCTTACCAGCATTTTGCCACGTCTGCTGAGCCCACTTATATATGGCATGAGAGATCAAAAGTTTAAAAAGTACACGAAGAGTTCACTAATGTATGGCTCCAACAAGGGAGCCATTAAACCTTCTGATTAGCAAAACTGTCATGTTCTTGCTCCTGACAATGCTGAGAAGCTTAGTTTCACTCACACATTCTAAAATATATAATGTTCACCCCCCCACACTCCAAATTCACTGTTGTATTTTAGTATAGACATGGGCTAGATTTTAAAGTGAACTAATTATAAATAATGTATGTCTATATAATCTATACAGTAAAGTTTGAACAGTGTTACTTCATATACAATTTATGAATCATAAAAAATAAAAATATGTTAAAATGTAAGATGGTTCTCAAAATATTTTGTAAACATTGGCAACTCCAATAAATTTTTTAATAGTGTGGCCAGAAGAACACACCTTTAACGTGGCACATTAAAACATCAACTGGGGGAAAAAAAGCGTTATTCTGTGACTGTCATTTCAGAGACCTACTAACATGACTTAAGTTTACGTAACTTGTCAGACTAATATGGTCATATTAAATTATATTTTTAATTTACATGAAACCAATTAATGTTGATGTTCTCACATTAAGCACATCATTAAGGTTATCTAAAAAAATGAACTGAATTGTGCAAAAAACTTTTTCCTGCTGTTTTAATTCCTGTGCAAATACATTTAAATACATCATGAAATGATTTTGATTTCAAACCACATTTAATGCTTCAGCTCCATGTGGTGAAAAGGCTTATATATTTTTGTATTCAATTATGCAAATTAACCCTAAGGTTGTTTTCTGGTCAGCTGGACCCAAACAGGTTTTTGTTTGTTTTTGTTTAGTTTTTTGGTTACTGCTTTGAATTTATTGACTTTGATCATATAGGGTACCAACTGGTAAATTATGTTAAAAACACCAAAAGCTGTGTTTAAAGAGCCACACAGATGGGAAATCAAAAATTACCTGTATTACAGTGTATGGTGTAGCTGTCCATCAGTGTAAACAATGTGCAAAGTAATTAAACCAAAGAGTACACGATTTATAAAGTTATTGGCTTCTAAAATAAGGAGTCGACTCTGAATCGCTGAAACAAATCGTTATAGATTTCAAATCTTTTGCCCATCTCTATGTACGTCACTAGGAACACTTTGCATTATAATCTCCGCCTACCGTCTTGAGAGAAACGAACTCTGACCTGCCCCCCCCCCCACACACAGACGCTCAGGTTGGTGTGATAGCATCATGTCGAGGAGACAGTGTGTTTTTAATTGTAAAGGCAAGTTTGTTTTATTTTCACTGCCAAATAATGAAGATCAGAAGAACCAATGGCTAAAATTAATTTTTACCACAATAACAGAGCAGTACAACAAATACCTTTTGTTGTGTTCACAACATTTCACTGATGACTGCTTTTCTAATCTCGGTGAGTACAAGGTGGGATTTTCAAAGCGTTTGGCCATAAAAGAGGGTTCATTACCAACTTTATTTGGACCAACAAGCATCTCCGAGTCACAACGCGAAGTATGATTATGAAGTTATGTGTTTGTTTTCTCCCGAGCGTCTTATCAGTATGTGTGCTGTCTGCAGCCTGTCTGCGCTGATCTTCATTTACAAACAAGTCATTAAAATGAGGTGTAACTCCGTGAATACTCAACGAAGAGACATGAGAGAGATATCTATAGAAAGCTTGACATGTCTTCTTTAAAACTAAACAAGTGCTGCTAACAGATATTCTGTGATAAAGTAATCCACATGAAAACAACGCGATGTCCGTTTTTCACGTTTCCCTTCAACCAATCAAAACTGACAATGTCCAATCAGAACACAGTATGCTACTGAAAGGTGGGGTTTAAGGAAACTGAATCTTTTGAACAGCTTCGCGTGAACCGTTTAGGGATCTCTGAGAATTGAGGTAATTTTAAAATGATATTTTGACAAAATGACAATGTTTTTTAACCTGGTATGGATTTAAACCTATTGTACAGGACTTATAAACAGTGATAGGAAGCTTCGAATTTTCATCTTACTGGCTCTTTAACAAAAAAAGACCATGCTACAACAACTGCTTACAAATGTCATATGTTATAGCAAAATATATTCTAATTATCATTATCGATAAAATATAGAAAATATTGACATATACTTTTTGTCAATATCACACACCTGTAATATATTTATAGTTTTGTTTAGAATTTTGTTTTCCTTTTTCTTTTTTTCCCTTCTTTTTTATAATGAGAAGTGCCCTTTTTTCCACTGTCCTGCCCCTCAAAAAGTCTGTGCACGTCTCTGGCATGAGTAGTACTACAGATAAGGTTTAATTATAATTTTCATATCGGTAAGTCTCAAGCGATGTGTCAGTAAACGTATTTATAGATTTGAACTATACTTATCTTGAAATAAAAATGTGTTTAAAATATATTACTTTTTTACTAGGACAAATTTCGGTTGCACTTTATTTTACAGTACGTGTACTAACATGTACTTATAGGGTACTTACAGTGTATTTATCTAAGAAAGTTCTGGTAATACAAGGTAACTACAATGGGGTAGGGTTAGATTTAGGGGTAGGTTCAGGGTTAGTACCTAGTTATTACATAGTTATTGTAATTACTATAAGAAGTACATAGTATGTACATGAGGAACAGGACTGTAAAATAAAGTGCTACCCAAATTTCTTCATATGCCATTTGAAAGGCCATAGCATCATTAAACTGTTGTTGTTTTTTGCCCTCATTTGTCCATAAAGGCTGCAGTTTGCCCTCTAACTAAGCATATACAAATTTTAGGGGAAGCATTTTAATAATCCTGTCAATCCACTTAAAGAATGCACAAATTAATTGTTAATTGAATCACATCGAATTCCGCAGTGAATGATCTCAAATTGAATCAATCTGAATTTGCAAATATCGTTCTTGAATTGAATTGAAACCCTATGTATCACAAATTGAATCGATTTGCTTTCTACCCAAAGATTCTAAGCCCTAGTTACATGGTTCTTCTGTGGCGCCTTAAGGCTGAGACCTGCTTCATGCTCTAGAGTCTCACCATGTGATCTGGTCGTGGTCCAAGAAGCTCTCTGTAAACCTCGCTTTAAACCCCATTTGAGGAGGTACTGGAGAGGTTCCTCACAGTTAACCCTCTGCAGTCTGGGGAACACTTTTGAGGCCCTGGAGAGGTTTTGACAAGCCCTGACATCAGGCCTGTAGCCAGTTATGTGGTCACCGAGGTCCAGACCTCAGAAGATTTTTCATATTCAAAAATAAAATTTGTTCTCTGAAATATAGCTCCAAATATACAGGGGGACACAGAGGTAAGTAAAAACAACTACAGTTTTTATTGAACACTAGCCGTTTGAAGAAAGCAAGGCAAATAGTCCAGGTGAGAATTTGATTTGGGGAGTAGCGAGGGTTAGCGGGTCTTTTCTGTGAGTAACTGAGTCCTTTTTCATGGCATACCAGCGGAAAGGCGGAGAGTGGTAACGATGGAGTGCTGGAGCAGAGGAGAACTGGGAGCAGAACGATTGAGCAACTAGCAGGTAGGTGATCGCAGATATACGTAGAGTCAGGAAAGTAAACATAAAATGTTTAAGACCAGACAAAGAAGGTGAGAGAGGAGTGCAAGGATATAGTGTTCTTAATGACAATCACTTCCTGACAGTGTCCTCTCCTCCAGGAGGAGCTCCTGGTGCCCAACTATAGCGATGGCCTCGGCCTCTGGAAGCTGGATGGTCTGGGTGGTCACAATGGAATTCTGCCAGAAGGGAGGGATCTAAAACATCCTCCCATGGGATTTTTCCTCTGGCCCATATCCATCCCAATCAATGAAGTACTCCAAATGACCACCCCGTTGTTAGGAGTCCATGATGTTTGGTAGATAGGGGGCTTGGCCATGACTTCAGGAGGAGTAGGTACTGCAGGCTCCTGGATTCAAACAAGTTTAGAAGCACTCCGCAGGTCCAGTTTCGAGAAGATGTAGGCCCCATGAAGTTCCTTGAGGGAGGCCGGGACCAGGTGAACTGTAAAAGGGAGCTTGACTGTGTGTTCATTAGAGATAATTTGGGGTCTACTTTAATCGGTTCTGGTACTGGAGGACAGGCCGCAGGTGAGGTTGGTGAAAGAGTGGTTTCGTCAGGCTGGCAGGCGGTGAGGCGTTGAGAAATCTTCACAGCCTTTTGCATGAAGTTCTCCAAGTCCACAGTATCATCATAGATGGTCATCATGGCTCGGATCTGAGGGTCTAAACCCTATCAGTAGGCTGTCAGCAGCCCTGTCTCGTTCCATCCACAAGGTAGCCAAAGCACAGAACAGCAGAGAATAATCATCTGCCAAATGAAGTGCCCTGATGGAGATGATTGAGCTGGTCGGCGATGGAGAGAGAGCCGTTGGACTGGCTGAAGACTTCCTTAAAGTGGGCTGAGAAGGCATTTGAAAAGTTAATTAAGCAGCTCTGAGAGCCCCAGATTGTATGCTCCCAGAGCAATGCCGGTCCTGTGAGCAGAGAGATGAAAAAGGACACCTTATACGGATCTGTGACCATCTTCTGGTGCTACATCTCGATAAAGAGAGAGATCTGAAGCAAAAAAAAAAAAAAAAAAACACTACATTCAACCACCTCACCCGAGAAAGGAGCAGGAAGGGCCATAGGACTGACAGAGGCAAATTTATGGGCTGGTGACCGAAGAGAATGCGGCTTGATGAGCTCCTTGAGGATGTCCACCACAGCAGGGCTTTGGGACTCCATCCCCAGTCCCCCTTTGTTGGTCTGGTCTTCTGTCAGCAAATATACAGGGGGACACAGAAGTTAATGCAAAGAACAGCAGAGTTTATTGAAAATGGCAGGTTGAGTGTGGAGACAATGAAGTGCAGGAGCGGAGAAGAACTGATTGTAGAACGCTGTTGGAATATACAAGGTTTGCATTTTTCAACTTTTAGGAACAAGACTGCAAACCAAGAATTACATAGTTATATAAAAGACACAGACATTGCTATGTTTCATGAGATATGGTGTCGGAGTAATGAGAACTTGCACTGTCCAAGAGTACATAGGGAAATCACTGTGCCCACTGAGGTCTTGAAAACTCTTTATCAAAAACTTGAACCAAACCTCAACCAGCCCCAAACAAAAACAAAGGAAAAGCTGGTAGATTTAAAGAAAATAATGAGAAAAAAAAACTATTGGATACAATTATAACAACATAATAATAGACCAGATTAAAAATCTAAAAATAAACAAGGCATGTGGACAAGAGAGCATCAGAAGTGAAGTGCTCAAACTCAGAATAATGTACCCTTCCATATTTCAAGTTCTAGCAAAATTAAGGTAAAGGACCAATTTAGAATTTTAAAGTTTTGGGTTATTGGTAAATAAACGTTTGTAATTTATTTAAATAATTCTTATTTAAAAGATATTTGTATGCACATTAGTGTAATTGGTATCTGATTGACCGGAAATTCTGTGCACCTGTAATGCTGTAATTTTTCTTTGTTGGTGGCCCCGTAGTTTGCACAAGAAAGAATAACTTATAAGGTGGTTGTTGGGTGTCAATGATACGTAGCAGTGTTTGAGCTTACATGGATTTTATCTGAGATTGTGTTTATACATGAACTTAAACAACTTGACTCCCGTTTCATGATGGAAGAAATGACTATCCTGTATTGTTTTGCATTCCTTGGTGAGTGCAGCGAAGTACGATATGTTTAATTGTTGCACACATGTATGCTTTATTTTGCTGTGTAATTAACATTTGTCAGTCGAAATGAATGTGTACTTTTAATGACGCTTGTAACCGTGAAAACAAGTGCACAAAATGATTGTTGTATGTATGTTTTCAATACAGTTTTCATGGTGCTAAGGTGATGATGAATTAAAAAGGCTGAACGTCATGCCGGTTTGACAAACAAAATAAAGGACACCTTATGCATCAGTCGAGACTCTGTTTTTTTGGTTCCAAGGGCTGCTACAGTGAAAACTTGACGCCACATCCGTGTCATCTGCTATGCTGCGCGACACGTCATCTTCGTTCCTGAGGTTGCTATTGTTTGTTCCACGCATTCAAGCAAGGCCGTAAGTCAGTAGCACATCTAACAGAGACTACAGATGCAGTGAGAGACTGGTTATCAAAAAAACAAGCAAAAAAACTAATGAACTGTTTATATTTACATATTTATATCCTAATTGATTCAAGTCATAAGTCTAAATAACAGGCTTTCGTTTTTGTGAATGAATTGTGAAATATCTGAAAAGTGTGACGATTGTGACCCAGAGAGACACAGGGAGAGAGATATCCAATTGCAGATGTCTTTATTAAGGGATAATCCAAATCGTGGTCAAAAACAATCCAAGGTAAAAAACCAAACAATCAGTCCAAAACAAATAAACAAATCAACAAAAGAGAGAACAGGAAAGGGAACGGAACGGGAACTCGGAGGACGAGAAGACAAGGAAGAATCTCGGGGGACGAGAAGGCTGGATACACTAAGGGTAAGGACTCCATACAAACAACAGGAAAAGACTGGTATTTATAGGGAGGCTAATGACAATAAAGTGACGGCACCTGGTTCAATTAACAGGAGTGCAATTACTGTGATGACAGGACAAGACTAGAGGAATTATAGTGCCTACGGTGAAGTGCCTAAGGGGAAGTGAGCCCACTAGTGGACACCCAGGGAAACAGAGACTAGACAGCGTGACATTACCCCCTCCTCCATGGAGCAGCTGCCAGATGCTCCACCCAAACCCAAGGGAAGACCAAAAACACAAAGAGACCAGGAGGGAGGTGGAGCGGTGGAGAACCAGGGGGAGGGACGGAGGGCCAGGTAAAATGGGGAAACAGAGAAAAGACGACCAGGTAAAATGGGGAAACAAAGACAAGACGACCAGGTAAAATGGCGGCCATCCTGTGCAGCGCTGTTGGCTCGGCAGACTTGCGCCTCCTCTCCTCTCTCCATCCACAATGGTGAGATGGTGGCTCCCATCCAAACCCAGGGTCGACAGGGGGGCACAGTGGAGAGCGATGCCGGACCTCCTCTCGACCACCCACTCCTGAGCGACCTCCCCTGGTCCCATAAAACACGACAAGGCGGGTACCCTCAAAACCATTTCCTCTATCCCACTCTGTGGCTGGGGAGGAAACATGAACAGACATACCGCTGGATCTCAGGGATGGAGTCCTTCTGTGACTATTGTGACCCAGAGAGACACAGGGAGAGAGAGTGAGAGAGATCCAATAGCAGATGTCTTTATTAAGGGATAATCCAAATAGTGGTCAAAAACAATCCAAGGTCAAAACCAAACAAATAAACAAAAGAGAGAACAGGAAAGGGAACGGAACGGGAACTCGGAGAATGAGAAGACAAGGAAGAATCTCAGGGGACGAGAAGGCTGGATACACGAAGGGTAAGGACTCCATACAAACAACAGGAAAAGACTGGTATTTACAGGGAGGCTAATGACAATAAAGTGACTGCACCTGGTGCAATAAACAGGAGTGCAATTACTGTGATGACAGGACAAGACTAGAGGAATTCTAGTGCCTACGGTGAAGTGCCTAAGGGGAAGTGAGCCCACTAGTGGACACCCAGGGAAACAGAGACTAGACAGCGTGACAAAAAGGCTACACATATGAAATGTTTAATGTCTTATTTTAAATCTTAACTTGTGAAAAGTGAAATATAACCGTATTTATATAGAACGGTTATATCACCATCCTAAAACCATAGCTCCCTGAATCACTTTAACCTAGAAATAAATCAAGTAGTGATACAAACATATCAGAAGAGAAATCCAAATGCCCAGAAGAAACAGTCTCTCGTGAACAAAAACTTACAGAAAAGGAAAAAAAAAAAAGAAGAGGAAGCCAAAAGGGACCTAAAGGCATTTTGGAAAGCTTATGAATCTTGGAAGCAGATAGCACGAGAATCTAGATCCAGGCTTAAGAAATTCTGTTTGAAGGAGGATCTTGATCAAATAAACCAACACATTCAGAGTGGATATGACCATGTAAATCAAAATTATGAGCCACTTCAACGCAATTCTCTTAGCACATCAGAGATTGTGCAGAAATTGGATGCTTGTAACACACTGACAACAGAAATATGTGACCTTGTGAGTAAACGGCTTGATGTAAGTCTAGTTCAAGAGACCTTTAAAAGGGAAGCTGAAAAAGAAAGAGTGCGAATGATTTTAAGTCTTGAAGAATATGAATCTGTCTTTGGTCGGACAAGCACTGAGAGTGTTATTTCAGAAGAATCCATAAAATTAGCTAACCCGTCAATTACAAGCTCTAAAGCTTCCAGCAAGCGAGCAGATGCTGAAGCAGATCTCACAGCCGAATTAGAACAGGCAAAGTCTATTGAAGAGATACAAGTTCAACAGGCCAAACTTATTAAGCTGGAAAGTTAATGGAAACTCCATGAGTCACAAATATTAATAGAAATGAAGCAGAAACAAGCAGAAGTGGAGTTGAAGTTAGAAGAGGAGAAAACAAAGCTAAAAATGTTGCAAGCGAGTGTGGATGTGAAAGAGGCTCTCGTCCGAGTTAGAATATACAATAAACTAGAAGGTGATGTGGAGAACATGGTGGGAGAACCTAATACAGCTTCTGTTGTCAGAACCACTCCTTCTACATATTCAAACAGACAACTAGATACTGGAGTCTCACTGTTCCAATCGCAACCATCATCTCAGAGTGTAACAGCCAACCTAGCTGAAGCAATTGCAAGCTCATTAAGTCTAAATCGTCTGCCTGTTCCTGAACCAACCATGTTTACTGGTGATCCTTTGAAATTTGTGACTTTCAGATGTCGTTCACAACTCTAATTGACAGTAAACCTATCTCTGCTAGTGAAAAAATGCTCTACCTGAAAAGCTACCTCTCAGGAGAAGCACGGAAGGCTGTGGAAGGATTCTTTTACCGGAGCTCTGAGGATGCATATGAAGGTGCTTGGGCAGTTTTGAAGGACAGGTATGGAAATCCATTCATCGTGCAGAAAGCGTTTTGAGATAAGCTGATGAAATGGCCTAAAATTAGTCCTAATGATTCTCTGGCACTTAGAGACTTTGCAGACTTTTAAAGAGCTGTGTAGAAGTGACACCCCATGTCAAAGGATTGTCTATTCTAAATGATTGTGAAGAAAATCATAAGCTTTTGAAAAAATTACCAGACTGGATTGTCCTCAAATGGAGCCGAAGCAGCTTGATGCATCTAGAGAATATCCAATCTTTGAACACTTTACTAAGTTTGTGCTAAAGGAAGCCCGTATAGCCTGTAATCCCATTACTTCTTCCTTCTTGAACTCCAGCTCAGTAGATGAAAAGTTCCCCAAGAGAGCAAAGGCCATCAGTACAATGCCCAAACAAGATATATTGTGGAATGGACTGCTTTGGACCATTTGTCATTTGTCATTAGGAAGGAGTACAAAAGGTACGGCTTGATATTTACCTGTTTCTATTCCCGAGCTGTCCACATTGAAATGTTAGAAGATCTATCCACTGACTCATTTATCAATGCTTTATGGTGTCTCATCAGCCTAAGAGGAGTAGTGCGCCAACTGTACAGTGACCAAGGCAGGAATTTCATAGGAGCTATAGGAATGAATTGAGAGAGGCACTTAAACAGTGTGACAACCAGGCTTTGGAAATGTTTCTGGCTGAGCAGCAGTGAGAGTTTGTCTTCAATGCCCCGTCAGCAAGTCATGCTGGTGGAGTTTGGGAGCTCCAGATATGCAATGTTCAAATTGTGTTGGATGCTACTTTGACCCAAAGTTTGGGTAGGCTTGATGATTTTTCCCTTAGGAAACTCTTTTACGAGGGCATGGCCATCGTTAATAGCCGTCCACTGGCAGTAGATGGAATAAATGATCCCAACTCGCCTAATCCTAATGAACTCAAAAATTGCTCTTCCACCACCAGGGAAATTTGTGAGGGAGGATGTATACTGTACAAGGCGATGGCACTGAGTTCAGTAATTGATTGAGCAGTTCTGTAGTCGATGGAAGAGAGAATACCTTCAGAACCTTCCCACACGACAGAAGTGGCATGTGGCCCGGCGCAATCTCAAAGTGAATGATGTGGTCATTGTAAAGGAAGACATCCTCTCAAGAAACCAGTGGCAGTTGGGGCGAGTAGTGGAAACCTTCAAGGCATGTGGACAAGAGAGCATCAGTAGTGAAGTGCTCAAACTCAGAACGATGTACCCTTCCATCAGTGGCGGCTACTGGTCTGTCAGAGAGGGGAAGCTCATTTTCGGCCTACATCATAAAATTGTCTATTTATTTAAAAGTAAATTCTGCCCTACGTTCCTTTTCAAAAAATGGTCTGTGACCCTGTCGTACCAACTAGGAGTCTTTTCAAGTGACTTGACCAGTGTCCTCTCAATGGCCAGCATTGTGTTTCGGGTGTAGTACTTGAGTCGCTTTAAACAGTAGAAGCTCCTTTCTACACCTGCAGATATAGCTCCAATTGTTGCCACTAATAAGAACAGTTTGTAAAGCTGAGGCATTTCACTGTCCAACTCCATGTCTTTAAGGAACACCAAGTAATCACACAGCTTTCCCTGTAATTCCCCTTGTTGGATGATTCACTACTCTCATCATGTCCCCTAAATGACAGCTCCTGCCGGCCAAGCAAGGATGTCACATCAATAAGGCGGTTTAGGAAGGCCCTGTTTTGTTTGACTATTTCATTATGTTTAGCCACTTGAATGCGAGCACCTTCATTTATTGCATGCTCAACCCTGATCCTGCCCATGCAACTTAATCTTGCACATGCACTCACATGTTCATTGCTCTTTTCATGTCTTTTATGTGCCCTGTCAAAGTTAGACAGATCTCCAAACCCCACCTTTGACCAAACAACACATCCATGAGATGGTTTCATCAAGAGGCATGGCCAGCAGTACATTTTATTTGTCACAGCACTTCCAGTCAGCCAGCTAACTTTGTCATACCAGGAGAGCTGAAAAGACCTGTTATTTTTCCATACCTTTTGCACTAAATCAATCTTAGGTGTTGATCTGCCCTGCTGTTTATCGAAGTTTTTCCTCGCAAGGAACACTTTCAAATGGCTTTGCCAAAATCAGGTCGACAATATTAGCACCATCTGCCATCGTGCGCAGTTTCACCCACGACGCTAGCCTAGCCTACTAACGTTATATGAATGAAGGAATGAATGAATGATCTAAAAAAAAAAATATTAAACTCTGTAAAACTGAAACAAGGAATGTGGTGTATAATTGTGTGAAATGTATGCAATTTTGCCAAGCAAATATCAAAGAAATAGGTTGCAGCAGTTTTCATTTCGACTGAACTTGAGAAATCTGCGATGGGACTGAGCGCGAATAGCTTCAATGATTCCTTATAGTACAGAATCACTGTCAGTCAAAAGGAGATGCAGTCTTTCGACAGACCCTCCAATCATCACGCAGAAGCTCGGAGTCCGGGCCAGCCCACTCCCCATTCACTCCCAGAGACGCTGAGCGTCCGTGGGCGGGACATAATCGCAGCGTTTATCCAATGACCGTCTAGTTTCGAAGCGCTGAAAAAAAACGTTCAAAGCAGCCCCAATGAAGTCAATGGACGCTGGGCTTCAATAGGGAAATGCACTGTGACGCTGCGGGAATGTATAAGAAGGAACGTTCTGTGATTCTCCAGATCACACAGATGGTCAGTCCGCCCCTGCATGCACACACAGAGCACTTGCTGAAACACGCAAAGCTGAAGCCAGCTGCTTGGCATGTGCTTTTATAGCTTCCTGGTCGTTACATCACCCCGCCCATGATGTCACGCCCTTCCATTGGACAGATTGCACACGATATTCAGAGTCGGTCTTGCCAAAGGCGTTCCCCAAAGTGTTCCGACGCAGCTCAAGTTCCTGAAGAGGAACCAACGTTTGTTAACAGGAGCTAAGGAAGCAAAGTTTCCTTACTTTGGCAAAGGAAAAACCGGCTCCTCTTGGCTTATATCAAAATCCTCCGACATTCTTGTTTACAAATCCTCGTTTTGTATACTTCTATTTAATGATCATTGTTTTGTTTAAATCTCTCCGCTGTGTTTCCGCGTGGATCACTTGTGATTGGCGCATGCACAAAGATGAACTCATAATGTATGTTGACCTCCCCGAGAACTGCTTTGTTTGCAACTGTGAGCGCAAGCTAGATTAAAGTGACTATTATGTTTTGACTATGGATATTTTTCTTACAAAAACACATTGATTTGCTAAGCAGGCCTTTGTCCACTCCCCGGGAGCCGTGTGAGACACTTTTTTTTTTATGGATTAGCTATTTATTATACTTCTCAAGTAACGATGCAGTGCAACACCCGGTGAGTTGCCTCAAACAGCTTGAAAGATCAAAAACTCAAAAACTCTGAAAGAAGAAAGTCATATAAACCTAGGATGACTTCAGGGTGAGTTATTTACGGCTTAATTTTCATTTTTTGATTAACTAACCCTTTAAAGCATTGAATTGGCTTTACTCTAAATTACTATATAATTGGATAGGATGGCATGGCAGTCAAACTAGCTGTATAATATAATATGTTTATACCATACACACCATACAAAATGGTTTATTCATTGTATCCATTTGCTTTATTTTACATATTCTTCATTGTATATCATTTTAATTATAATTAATATTAGACATACTGTCTACTGTTCTTGTTATTATCTATCTATCTATTTATCTATCTATCTATCTATCTCACATTTATTACCCATTTATTGTGTCTTTTTTTTTTTTTTTTTTTTGCCAGTGCAATTATATTGTGTATTTTACACATATAAAATGTTTTGGCAATACTGTAACATAAATGTCATGCCAATAAAGCAACTTGAGAGAGAGAGAGAGAGAGAGAGAGAGAGAGAGAGAGATGGAGAGAGACATTTTTCTTGCTGAAACATCACTTAAACACCAGATGGTGTTGTTGTAGCACAAGTTATTGTATGTTTTTGCTTAAGATTTCATTTCCATCTGTTTGAAAAGGTATTGAAATTAAGTTTCTTGTCTGAAAACAAAAGGCTTAAGTAGGACATTTTGATTTTTGTAAAATGACTCACCTCAGTTTCACCCCATTAAGATTAAAAACAATGTACATCAAAATGTCAGCTTTAATAATAACCAAGTTGATTTTGCTTTATTACTCATAGAAAAAGAAAGTTCCAGAGAAGCGTGTAATCAGAAAATCTTCTAATATTGATTTTTTTGTTTTTACAATCATAAGCTCATGGGTCATGGATAGTGTTCAGTATCATCAACAAATGGATAAAACGAGAGAGATGAGCTCTGATGTGTTTGGGTTGGTTTTGATGCCTCATTAGAGAAGCTTCTGCTTTCAAAGATGATTTTTCACAGACTGTCCCAGAAATGTTCTTTCAAAACTCAGGACCTCTGCAACCACCAAGTTCCTTCTCCCTGACTCTTTGAAGTGAAGCATATTTTATATAAGGTCATGTTGGAAGATAGGAAGATGGGTTATCGCAGATGACAGGAAACCTTTGTGAGAGGACTAAAATGAGAGTTAGAATGGAGATTGAGTCCCGTGGAAGAGATGATCCTGTATATGAAGGAGCAACACAAAGTAGATGTGGCATGTAGTCAAAGTGAAGAATGTTTAATAAAGGTATTAACTCCATGCAACTGTAATGATCAAAAAAGAAACTTGTTAAAGTTAATGAAATGTCGAGATCTGGTGTAACTGTGGAGAATTAAGTTCACTGTTGTGTGAACTGTCTAATTAGAAACCCCTTATCTGTGTTATCTTTAAATAGTCATTGTCAGTGTTGCTTATAGTTTGAATCTTTCGTAATGACAATCTTTTAATATTGCATGAAATTCTCTAATGAATTAGTTGTATTCTTACTTGCTTGCCACAAAAAAAAGAAAAAAAAAAGAATAAAACATAGAAAGAAAGAAACAATCCATATTTAGTTGTAGTGGTATAGGGATCTTCTACAAATGGAATAAAAAGTGCCAGCAATTTTCTTCACAGGACTTTATTTTCAACTAAACATGCCCTTATAAAATTCTTTATTTTCAACTAAACATGCCCTTATAAAGTTTTTTAATTGTTTTTGCTAATTAGCATTTTGTGAAAAAGTACACATTAGCATATTTTTTAAAAGCAATAATATACTTTAAAAGAACATACTTAATTGTGAAATGCAAATGCAGAAAACTAGCCTAATAGCATATTATTAACAATTAAATTAAGATGTATTATAGTTTAAATTTATATTAAATGCAATCAGTTGCACAGTGTTTTCTGACTCACTTAAGTCAAACATATGTACATCTTTATGTGAAATTTCTTAATTACTTCATTATATTTGCTATATGGTAAAAGTGTACTGTCAAATGTACTGCAAAAATAAAATAAAAATATGGTAAACTAAAATAAGCTTTATGTAAGTCCTATTGAAACTTGTATTTGATGCATTTAAATTTTATATACAAAATTAACATTTATTATTGAAATTATGATGAAATTGCAAATATATTATCTTTAAATGTCATACTGAATAACACACTACAGTTAATTATAATATTATACTTTTCATATTAAATATAACAATTAAAGAATAGTGTAGTTAAGGCATGTACCAGCAGGGGCTAACAGTGCGACACTAGCCAAACCCTGATCTGTCTTCATCCATGCCTCAGATTAACGTCAACGGAAGAGGCAAGTTGTTTCAGAGGAAGAGCTAGTTATAAGATTTTGATTAAAGATTACAAAGACTAACATTTTTTTTTCTTTGGAATAACATATACCAATGAACTGATCACAATAAGACCTGTTACGTGCATTAATAAAGTAAATAGGGTCAATTTTGAGATCATGTTGACTTTAAAGTTACTCCCTTAACCTGACATACTAAAAATAAAGGGTGTTAACATGTGTAATTGTATTCTTGTTGGTGGGGCGCCTCATGTCTGATCATGTCTAGGGCAAAATGTGAGTCAGGTTATAATTTTATATATATATATATATATATTTTTTTTTTTTTTTAAGGAAAAAAAAGGCATAAAAAGTATGCACCACAACCTTAAGCCAAATGTAAATATAGACTAACTCAAGCGTTGAACTTGAGTTACGAAAGTTGTGTGTGGTACCTGTTTCTTTCTGCAGTCCTGACACAAGTGTATTATTTTAATCAGCAAAATCTGTATTCAAACTAAAAAGTGTATCGTCAGCTGTAGGCTGTTTCATAGCAACACTAAATCTTTAATTCCTTATGACAGCATCATCGTGGGGTAGATATATGTAAATGCAGGTTTCTCTCTTGCACTGCTCCAGATGGCAACACTGATCTCACTCAACCCAATGAGGAAACGTCAGTGAAACAGCGCACACACACTGTACATCTGGATCCCATCCGTGTGTTGGACACAGTCAGGGGTGAATACCTGAGTGGGCAGCTTCCTCTAGTCTTCTAGCTCTGAATATGCACACATATTTATCAGAGAGCTAATGATTTTCATTAGCAATAAACCAAACTTGACAATCATATCAAAAGCCATAGATCTCACTTTGTACCATGCCATGCTGATACAGAGGTGTTTGCTTTGAGGAGTCAAGTCAAAAATTGCCATAATGCCCTAAAACATAAGCACATGCGATATTAGTCTTGTGCAAATTGATAGGCTGGTAAAAAGCCAGTTCAATCTGCCCTGAGTGGCCCAAATCCAAATGAAGTGGACATTGGTGCCAAAAAATGAAAATATTTTATTATTCAGAGCAATATTGGCTATTGTGAAATAACTCTTCTGGACTTTATTTTAAAGAAGATGCATGGTATTTGACCTTAAACTTCATACAGTGAATTTATAATTCAAACAACATAAAAATACATAAATAAATAAATAAATACATTTGTTAATATCACCTGGGATAGTTCTCCCAAAAATTGACATTCTGTCATCATTTACTCACCCTCAAGCCATTCCAAGTCCGTATGAAATACCTTCCTTTTTTATTTCCTTTGAAGAATTTTGGACACCAAACCAGCTTTTGTTCCCATTTACTTAAATTGTTTTACAATGTAATATTCATTTTTTATGTTCCACAGAATAAGGAAATGTATATATGTCTGAACAACATCCTATACATGAGTAAAAGAGGACAGAATTTTCATTTTCCAGTGAACTATACCTTAATGCATTAATTTTGTCTAAACTACAAAAAATGTATAGCCTTTAATATTTTTATAGCCTTAATATAAATATTGATAATTGTTAACTGATGTTAACTTATACAAGTTGAAATCTCACATATGGAGAAAAATATGTATTAGCCTATTATTTTATGCTTAACCAATGTTAACAAACTGAACTGTATTGTTAATTGTAACTATATAATGATATTTGTAAATTTTTAGTTTTTTGGTACAGTTGTGTTGTGACTCCAGGACAGGTTTGAGAAGCACCTTTCTAATCTGAAGGTTTCTGGGAGTAGAAAAGTGCCAGGCTAACACAGCCAGCACTTCTGAAAATGCAGGGTTTTGTAAATGATTTATCAAATATACCAGATTAGATACATCAAATCTTTAAAAGATTTTTAGATTTTTGTTTGAGACTAATGCACCTTCATTAAAATTTATTCGTGGTGTAATATTTATCAGATAACCCTCCAGCAACACAACAGCATGTGGCCTATATGAACTACAAAAGTGCACTGATTGCTTTACAGGTGCGTCAAGCTTCTCTTCCTCTTCTCTTCTCTTTCTGTGTAAATGAGGCCTTCATGAAGTCATGACATCTATGTTGTTTACCAAGATCTGTATGGCTGAATGGTCCAAAAAGAACTATATAAAATGATTAAATGTGTTTGTGGGTATATATATTGTGATGAGTCAGCTGCCTCCTCCCTGATTGTCACCGGCACCCCGTCCTAAATCGCCGCCCTTCACCAGGCTCCCGACTGGAGTGGGTGTGTGAGAGGAGGGGCGCTGGACGAGTCAGGGCTGGCGGCGTGTGATGGGGCACACCTGAAGGAAGTGGAGCCTCATTACCGCCGCTGTTTAAAAGCCCAACGCGCCTCTCCTCAGGAGACCGGTCTCTTCCCCGTGCATGCACACTGGTGTCCTCGTGGGTCCAGGAAGGGTGCGTTGAGGGACTCCCGCGCCACCAAGACGTGAGCTGCCGGACCCGCGATCCGGATGGGAACCGCACCCGTATACACGGCCGACGGGCCAGGATGCCGGGCCGTCCATCCCCTACCAGCGCCGCGGCCAACGAGAGAGACGCGGCCGCTAGGAGAAGCCGCCGCCCCTCGCGCCCCGGACCAAGGAGGGGAGCGCGTGCGGCCGCCGGACTCCGCCCCTTGCCTGGACCCTTCCTCGATGAACACTGCCCGACCCACACAAATCCTGCAGCACAACGAGGACACCAGATCCCCTGTTATTTTGGACACTTTCCCCCTTTTGGCCACTTTTATTCCCTTTGTTTTATGATTTCTGTTAATAAAAGCCTCTCCGAGGCCTGACGCCACGCCCACTGTGTCTGTCTTGTGCTCCTCCCGTGACACTGGTGGAGAATGCGGGCAAGGTGGAGCCTAGACAGCGCAGTTGGGAAACATCTGGTGACGTCACTCCCTCTCGCTTGCAAACGTTCGTGAGAACCCGGACTGGGACGGAGGAAAACTGGGGACAGCCTCCCAGCCACACAAAGGGTAAGTGACTTTTCCATTGTCATTTTACCCTGTGGTTGGTTGAGGCTGTCACTAAAACCCGGTTTCTCTGTCCCTGTTCTGGTGCGCTGCGAGAGGGAGGACCGCCCGGAGAGGAAGCCCCGCCCACTCCGACCGTTTGGAGTCTGGTTGAGGATGGTAGCACTCCCGTGTGGGTGGCGCCCTGGGGACGGGGATGTCGCTTGGGAGGGGGAATGTGACGAGTCAGCTGCCTCCTCCCTGATTGTCACCGGCACCCCGTCCTAAATCGCCGCCCTTCACCAGGCTCCCGACTGGAGTGGGTGTGTGAGAGGAGGGGCGCTGGACGAGTCAGGGCTGGCGGCGTGTGATGGGGCACACCTGAAGGAAGTGGAGCCTCATTACCGCCGCTGTTTAAAAGCCCAACGCGCCTCTCCTCAGGAGACCGGTCTCTTCCCCGTGCATGCACACTGGTGTCCTCGTGGGTCCAGGAAGGGTGCGTTGAGGGACTCCCGCGCCACCAAGACGTGAGCTGCCGGACCCGCGATCCGGATGGGAACCGCACCCGTATACACGGCCGACGGGCCAGGATGCCGGGCCGTCCATCCCCTACCAGTGCCGCGGCCAACGAGAGAGACGCGGCCGCTAGGAGAAGCCGCCGCCCCTCGCGCCCCGGACCAAGGAGGGGAGCGCGTGCGGCCGCCGGACTCCGCCCCTTGCCTGGACCCTTCCTCGATGAACACTGCCCGACCCACACAAATCCTGCAGCACAACGAGGACACCAGATCCCCTGTTATTTTGGACACTTTCCCCCTTTTGGCCACTTTTATTCCCTTTGTTTTATGATTTCTGTTAATAAAAGCCTCTCCGAGGCCTGACGCCACGCCCACTGTGTCTGTCTTGTGCTCCTCCCGTGACACTGGTGGAGAATGCGGGCAAGGTGGAGCCTAGACAGCGCAGTTGGGAAACATCTGGTGACGTCACTCCCTCTCGCTTGCAAACGTTCGTGAGAACCCGGACTGGGACGGAGGAAAACTGGGGACAGCCTCCCAGCCACACAAAGGGTAAGTGACTTTTCCATTGTCATTTTACCCTGTGGTTGGTTGAGGCTGTCACTAAAACCCGGTTTCTCTGTCCCTGTTCTGGTGCGCTGCGAGAGGGAGGACCGCCCGGAGAGGAAGCCCCGCCCACTCCGACCGTTTGGAGTCTGGTTGAGGATGGTAGCACTCCCGTGTGGGTGGCGCCCTGGGGACGGGGATGTCGCTTGGGAGGGGGAATGTGACGAGTCAGCTGCCTCCTCCCTGATTGTCACCGGCACCCCGTCCTAAATCGCCGCCCTTCACCAGGCTCCCGACTGGAGTGGGTGTGTGAGAGGAGGGGCGCTGGACGAGTCAGGGCTGGCGGCGTGTGATGGGGCACACCTGAAGGAAGTGGAGCCTCATTACCGCCGCTGTTTAAAAGCCCAACGCGCCTCTCCTCAGGAGACCGGTCTCTTCCCCGTGCATGCACACTGGTGTCCTCGTGGGTCCAGGAAGGGTGCGTTGAGGGACTCCCGCGCCACCAAGACGTGAGCTGCCGGACCCGCGATCCGGATGGGAACCGCACCCGTATACACGGCCGACGGGCCAGGATGCCGGGCCATCCATCCCCTACCAGCGCCGCGGCCAACGAGAGAGACGCGGCCGCTAGGAGAAGCCGCCGCCCCTCGCGCCCCGGACCAAGGAGGGGAGCGCGTGCGGCCGCCGGACTCCGCCCCTTGCCTGGACCCTTCCTCGATGAACACTGCCCGACCCACACAAATCCTGCAGCACAACGAGGACACCAGATCCCCTGTTATTTTGGACACTTTCCCCCTTTTGGCCACTTTTATTCCCTTTGTTTTATGATTTCTGTTAATAAAAGCCTCTCCGAGGCCTGACGCCACGCCCACTGTGTCTGTCTTGTGCTCCTCCCGTGACACTGGTGGAGAATGCGGGCAAGGTGGAGCCTAGACAGCGCAGTTGGGAAACATCTGGTGACGTCACTCCCTCTCGCTTGCAAACGTTCGTGAGAACCCGGACTGGGACGGAGGAAAACTGGGGACAGCCTCCCAGCCACACAAAGGGTAAGTGACTTTTCCATTGTCATTTTACCCTGTGGTTGGTTGAGGCTGTCACTAAAACCCGGTTTCTCTGTCCCTGTTCTGGTGCGCTGCGAGAGGGAGGACCGCCCGGAGAGGAAGCCCCGCCCACTCCGACCGTTTGGAGTCTGGTTGAGGATGGTAGCACTCCCGTGTGGGTGGCGCCCTGGGGACGGGGATGTCGCTTGGGAGGGGGAATGTGACGAGTCAGCTGCCTCCTCCCTGATTGTCACCGGCACCCCGTCCTAAATCGCCGCCCTTCACCAGGCTCCCGACTGGAGTGGGTGTGTGAGAGGAGGGGCGCTGGACGAGTCAGGGCTGGCGGCGTGTGATGGGGCACACCTGAAGGAAGTGGAGCCTCATTACCGCCGCTGTTTAAAAGCCCAACGCGCCTCTCCTCAGGAGACCGGTCTCTTCCCCGTGCATGCACACTGGTGTCCTCGTGGGTCCAGGAAGGGTGCGTTGAGGGACTCCCGCGCCACCAAGACGTGAGCTGCCGGACCCGCGATCCGGATGGGAACCGCACCCGTATACACGGCCGACGGGCCAGGATGCCGGGCCGTCCATCCCCTACCAGCGCCGCGGCCAACGAGAGAGACGCGGCCGCTAGGAGAAGCCGCCGCCCCTCGCGCCCCGGACCAAGGAGGGGAGCGCGTGCGGCCGCCGGACTCCGCCCCTTGCCTGGACCCTTCCTCGATGAACACTGCCCGACCCACACAAATCCCGCAGCACAACGAGGACACCAGATCCCCTGTTATTTTGGACACTTTCCCCCTTTTGGCCACTTTTATTCCCTTTGTTTTATGATTTCTGTTAATAAAAGCCTCTCCGAGGCCTGACGCCACGCCCACTGTGTCTGTCTTGTGCTCCTCCCGTGACAATATATATATATATATATATATATATATATATATATAACAATGTTTGGGGTTGGTATTAACATTTAAGAGATAAGAGTTTTCATATGTTAAAAAAACATATCTTATGCATAAGACTGCATTTATTTATCCAAATAAACAGCAATATTGGGAAATAATATTACTATTTAAAATAACCCTTCTCCATTTAAATATATTTAAAAATGTAATTAATTCCTGTGATGACAAAGAATTCCCTACAGAAATCATTCTAACATGCTGACTGGGGCTCAAGAAAAATTTCTTATGACACTTGTACTGTAGAAAATGTATTTTGTATTATTTGATTAATAAGTAGTAGCAGGTATTTATAAATAGAAAAAAGGTAACTTAAATCTCTTTACTGCCACTTTGCTGAATTAGAGTATACATTTCTGAAAATAGTGTAAAATATATATATATATATATATATATATTTTTTTTTTTTTTTTTTTAAGGTCTGTGGTCACAGATGTTCATTTCTGAAGAGCACATCTATCATGAAGAATAAAACTGAGCATCAGTGTAAAATGTAAAGCCATTTGTAGTTTGTTGTCTGATAGTTGCCCATTTTCAATAGCCTCAGGAAATGACTCCTTAAACATTTGACAACTCTTGAGTCTGAACAATTTGCGGTTTCTTTTCCCAAATAGAAAGAACACACTGAACGCAATGCTGAAATCGGCCATGCAGAAAATTGAAGGCAGACTTTTCTCTTACAGCTCTGCTGACTGTTTGTCTCTGTTTTATTCCTTCTAAAGGAATGGTGTTTTCATTTGATGCTCTTGCTTTACAGCAATGTTGGCATAGCTTTGCTCCAGAGTCACATCTCTCTGTCTCTTTCTCACAATGCTTAGCACAGCCCACTGTTTCCACTGTTATTACAATGACAAATACATCATAACAAAAAGAATGGAATGGACTCATACTTTAGATTTTTAAAGGAATACCAATAGCAAATTAAAGAATGAGGATAAACTCATGGTAAATGAACAACAATATACATTTTCTCAATTATATGATGAAAATGTTAATTAAAGTTTTATTATTATTATTATTATTATTATTATTACATCACAAATAATGAAGATGAGACATTGTAAGACCTAGAATTAAATAATTTGAATTAAAATAATCTGTTGATGAAATACGAGAATAGATATCTTTAAATAGTACAGGTTTTCATAATATTGGTCTTTTATAGTTTGACCAGGAATAGGATGATTGTACGGGTCATTTTTAAGAAACGCATCTTTGCCAGGATTTCTAGATTGCCTAAAATATGTTGGCTGTCAGCTCTGTACAATTTTAATATTTTTGCATGTGCGATGTGCCAAGATTGATTAATTATGTACAATACCTGCATGTTGTTGGTCAAAATTGAGTGCAGCGTTAGTTCGGTCAGGCCACGGAGGCACAGGCTGCAACCAGCTGATGCGGTCAGCTGTCAAATAGCTCCAATCACTACCATTCTCCAATTAGACACGGGACATATATACGTGGCACTACTGCTCGGTAAGTATGCTCGCAAGGCTCAAACCTTGAGGTCTGAGCTATTGCTCGCTCAGGAACTAATCAGATGACGAATCTATCTCCATAGGAAGCATTAAAATTAGGATTTTTAGGCAGGTTTTCTAGCTATGAACTTCGCCATGTTGTTTGTCAAGCGATGGTCTGAAAGTGATCTGAGCGAGCACTTGATATAGACACTTTGCCCGCGATTCATCACCAAAGCACAAATACACACTAAAAAATGATGGGTTAAAAATAACAGTATAGTAATAAGTATAAATTAAATTAAAATGATGCACAGTTAACAATGGGTCCAAGCCATAAGTTTTTGTCTAAGAAAACAATCACTGATCTTTTACTAAAACATATCCATACACAAGTTTTATACTTGCCATCTTTATCAGTAATGTGCTTACTAAGACCAGAAAATAGACACTTATGAAGTCATTCATCTAGCTTCACAGTGAGGAGGAAGTGTCGTGGTTAGTCTCATACAGTATCTCTCTTTCTTCCATTATCATTCCTCCCAGGGCAATCAGCTCAGATCAGTGAGGATAAGAGGCAGAGAGGAAGGAACAATGTGTAAGCTTCCTGTGGAATGTGCCTAATATATTCTCTTGAAGTTTGTGTATTGTTTGCATGAGTGTGTGGGTTCTGCTTAAGCTGGGGAGACAGATGTGAATCCACAATTGCACAAATGCACCTGTTTCTTTCATGTACAAGCCTGTATCTGCTAGGCCTTTCAAAACCACTCATTTTTGTCATCCATAAAAGTAGTCGACTTAGTGCCAAGTCAGTGTTTATCTTATGTAAATTACTCACCGTATACTGGTCAGCTTCAGTGGTCTTTGCTGTTTCTGGCATGTCTAGTGCTGAAAGTGAGAGACCATGTGAGTGAGAAATGAAAGCTTGCATTTCTCCAATCCAATTAATTCTGTTTTCATTGTCTGTAACCTAGGCTCTTTGGCCAACAGTCTCTTCAAAACCCTTATACTTCAGTCCCTTATACTCTTCAGGTACATTTCACTGCTGTTTTCACTTTTCATTTCCAAAATATATTCTACTCTCTTTCTCTCTCTCAAAATTAAAAAAAAAAAAATGTATATATATATTCTTTTTCAAAGTTAAGCTCCCAACGGCTCATTGAAACACATCCCCACAGGTCTACATCACTACGTGGTAATATTTGCGTAATGCCATCCAAATGATCATGCAAAGAAAGAAAGTGTGGTTTCAGTAACCGCAGTTAGTTTTGAAGCAGCAATGTCAGGGAGATGCTATGTGTATCTAGGTGAAAGCAAAAGCACTTTATTTGGCCTTCCCAAAGTACTTGCATCTAGGAATCTAATTTAATGCATTTTTACTATCTCAAAAAAAAAAAAACTAATTCTGTATGATTTATAAGAGTTTTGAAAAATGGGGACATGGGTTACCTCTCCTTGTAATACCTTTGTCATACCCATGTCATTATACAGAGTTGTGTCCTGATATGTCACAAAAACAAGAGCACACATTAGACATTATTAACTGTCCTTACATGTATTTTGAAAGACGAAGCTTGCAATTATGGAAAGGGGCATTACATTTCTGACAAGTGCTTGTGGGGGTTTGGCCAATCACAATGCAGTGGGTCAGTTGGTCAATCAGAGCAGACTGCTCTTGTCAGAATGAGGAACTTTGTAGAAAACGGTGCGTTTGAAAGAGGCCGAGCATAGAGGACCTAATAATTTACAGTATTTGAAAGATTATGTTTTAAAAAAAAAAAAAAAACATTAAAGCATGTCAGCATATTCTGTTACACCAAATACACAAAATCATGATCTTTAAAAAAAAGCATCATATAATCCCTTTAAAGGTAATGCATAAGAAGGGGACTGAAACACTAATTAAATCAGAAGGTATGTTAAGGTCAGCTGAGGATCATGTACTGTTCCACATGACCTCAATCAATCATCTTCAACTTGTGAGACATTTAATTTGCCAAATGCAATCTATTTCTACCATTTTTGTCATCAGTCACACACACAACACCACTTTACAGATCAATTTCACACCTGAAAATAATCTCAAAGTACTTGCTTCATTTGGGTCTCAGTCAGAGATTACTGATAACAAATACTTTTGAACAAATAACAAATAAGAACTGTCTTCTAAAAAAGAACGAATGCTTTTCCCGCCAGCATCATTATGCCTGATGGAGTCTAAAAAACTCAAAGTAACTGAAGAAAGTTTAGGAATCATGTGCTTGAACATACTACAAAGAACAAGATGATGTAAATAGAGCTAAAAACGATAAATGTGAACTCCTGCTTCACCTGGTCACTTTCCGATGACTGATAACCAAGAGTGGACTCATTTATTTTACTCACAGGAGTATAAAACAATACCAGCTGCAACTACAAATAAATAAATAAATAAATAAATAAATAAATAAATAAATAAATAAATTGGCAACATCCCCTTAACAAAAGACATATTTTACCTAGGCTAAAGTTTGGACAGAAACTGGGATCTAATGGACATCAGATAAAGTGTCTCACTGGCAACATCGATGAAAGATAGTATACATCATATCATTTAAATGTCACGGATCCCCAACCAGTGACTGCGGCAAAGAATTGTACCATCTTCATCTATCCATCTTACTATACTAGTCATTTTACTTAGCGTTCCCCATGTGTGTACTGTATAAACACTAGTCAACATTTGAAGTGGATCTAAATCTTTCATCAAAATTTTCCTAAAACCTAAGACCAAAATATATTAAATAACGTTTTTAATCCACTTCAGATGTTGACTACTATATATACAATTTCCATTTTGTTTAACTTGATGGACTAAATAACTAAAACTTAAAATAAATACAAATATAGAAGCTTAAAATACAATAAACTTTGATTAAGTTAAAATGTGTTGCTTTAGTCCATTTCAGGTCATCTATTACTAATACTACTAATACTACTATTAATATGAATATCATTTTCTAAAGAAAACCGATTTTTTTTTTTTTTTTTTTTTTTTTTTGTATATGACAATTAATAAACCAGTAAAACCATTTCCCTCTTTATAATTCCAGAAAACAATGTGATAGTGTTCATGCTTGATGGTTAAAATAAAATAATTTGTCACATTTCATAACATATTATGCAATATGGTGGATGCAATACATTTACATTTCATAAAGTATTATTGAGTCATATGAGGAAACCTGACAGGCTCTCATACGGAGACATATTATGGAAAGCGGTAATAACAGTAAACGTATGACATCAATATTTGTGTGGTCATTTGTGCCCATGAAACTATAAACAGTTTCAGGCTAAGATTAGATATATTTTGGACTAGCAACAGCATTTTTTAAACACATGTTCTTTATTGTAGGATAATGTCTTTTTGAAGAAGATCTTAAAAGGGCACAGAGTTCTTACAATGTGACACCAAAGTGAATCAGATATATTAACCCTCACTGACTAGTTCTGCTGGAAGTCACTGATATGAATCAAGATGGAAAACAGTCATAAGCAAGTAGCAAAAACGTGGGAGGGAGGACAAGAACTAACAAGAACCAAATGATAAGTCTTGCATAACCAGAGATTCCCAGTGGACTTCAGTGCTGCCTCCATCATGGTCTCATGCATAACCGCCTTTGGCCATGATTTACAACCTTTAAAGCACAATTTCAACATTTATTTCGCTCCTGTAGCTCAAACTATAAACATGGCTATAGCAACGGTAAGATCATGGGTTTGATTACCAGAAAGTGTATAAAGTGAAGTCTACACATTGACTGCATTTAGCTTTGGATTTACCAAATGCATAAATAGAATGTAATGTAAAAGGACTAAATACATATCTGTGTTTTTAAGGAAATTATATTAGCATTGAAAGCGAAGTGGGTCATTTACGCACCACTAGATTTCAAACAGAACTGAAAATAATATATGTTTCAAACAGGTTTCCTTGAGCACTCCTCGTGCTGCCAATTGGTAAGACAAACAGATAGCCCCACCCCAAACTCACTCCATTGGTTTAGCTGTTGCTGTGTCAGATTGGTCAGAGTACTCAAAAAAAAAAAAAAAAAAAAAACGGACCATTGTTTTAATAGCACCATGGTATTTACACTTTATGGGGGCCCCAATCATCTCTGACTTTAATAGAAAACGGCAATGAAATTTGACTAGAAGATTTTGCATACCCTGAGCTACTCCCCGTGTATACATGTATGAACAGGCGACAGGTGCATCCACTCTTTTTTTGCTTCGATGCCTAGTGGATGAAGAGTGATATATGGTGTAACAACACTCTGGATTTTGTTTACACCACACAGAGAGGAGCTTACAAAGCCCTCCCCCTCCCCCACCTTGGTGCCTCAGACCACATCACTGTCTTGCTAATGCCTGCATACAGACCGCTCGTTAAAGTCGCCAAACCAGTACACAAACAAATACAAGTGTGTATGGAAGGGTCATTAGAGGCTCTTCAAGACTATTTTGACACCACTGACTGGAATATGTTTAAGCAGGCTGCCATATACAATAACTCCACAGATCTCCAATAGTACTCAGTGACTGTCACTGCCTACATCACATTACTGTTGGGCGAAACCAGAAGCCGTGGATGACAGGGGGATCTACAGACTCCTGAAGATGCGGAACACTGCCTTCAGAGCTGGAGATGAGGTGGGCCAACCTATCCCATGGCATCAGAGAGGCTGAGAGACAGTACTCCAGGATCCCCACATGCTTCAAAGCTACCATCATCATTCCAGTCCCGAAGAAGCTGTCTCCATCCTGCTTCAATGTCTACCATACAGTTTCACTTACTTCTATTCTAATGAATTGCTTTGAACGGCTTGTCATGCAACAATCAAGTCTGCCCTCCCTCCCTCCCTGGAACCCTTCTAGTTTGCATATCGGTCCAACTACTCAACTGATGATGCCATCGCCACTGCCATCCACTCATTACTCACAAATCAAAAAAAAAAAAAAGACTCATGTGTCAGAATGTGGTTCATAGACTTCAGTTCAGCATTCAATACAGATAATTTTCAGTTTTTGTTTGTTTCTGTTCCGCCACTGGCTCAAGGGCCAGCAGTACCCACATTGTCAAAGAAAGAGCCATTTCCTTTTCCTCTGGGTTCTTGTGGCTGTGGACTGATAGTTAGCGACAGACCACTTCCTCACTCTTGACCCCCTTTGTCAGCAGCCAAGAATCTGCAGTTGGGAGATGCAATGCCTCTCCATGCAACTCTGGCCAGTCCCCCTGGGGACACAGGAAGTCCTGCGGTGATCAGTCAGAATGTGACACCTTCTGTCAGTCAGAATGCGACACCTTCTGGGCTGTCCATCTCGACTCCCTTGTGCTGCACCACTGCAGGTGTGTCGATTCTCCGTTTGGGGCCACTCGTACAGAGTTTGGGGGTGTGACTTGCGCTACCCAACCCTTCCCATTGACTCATTCACACATTTTGACTCGGCTATGCGATTCAGTTTACCAGGTGACCTCCCAGGTTCAGGAGCATTCTCAAAGACTTTGGTGGCAGCCCGAGATGCACCTGCCTTCCGCGAGGAGATTGCTGTCCTCCTGTATTTGAGCCGATGATGAACCAGGGGTTTTGCAGCCCTTATTTCATCATATCCAAAAAGGGCGTGGGCTACGGCCAATCCTGGATCTGTGAGTCTTGAATCAGGCCCTTCACAAGCTTCCATTCAATCCATTCCATCAGATGCATTCAGCCCCAGGATTGGTTTGCAGTGGTCAACTTGAAGCATACTTACTTTCATGTCTTGTCTCTCTCTCGACACAGGTTGTTCCTACAGTTTGCATTCCAGGGTCGGGCATAGCAGTACAAAGTCCTCACCTTTGGGCTGTCCCTGTTCCCATGTGTCTTTACAAAGGTAGTGTAGGGTGCCCTTAACCCATTTCGGGAAGTGGACATTAGGATCCTCAACTATATATCGACGACTGGCTCATTATGACCCAGTCGCAAGAACAGTTGTGCTATCATAGGGACCTGGTGCTACAGCACCTCAGCCAGTTGGGGCTTTGGGTCAACTGGGTAAAGAGCAAGCTTTCCACTGTGCAGAGAATCTCTTTTAGTTAGACTCGGTGAGTATGATGGTGCGACTCACCAACGAGCATGCCCAGTCAGTGCTGGACTGCCTGAGTTCCTTCAAAGGCAGGACAGTGGTACCACTGAAACACTTTCAGAGGCTCCTGCGACATATGGCATCTGCAGGCACAGTAATGCTGCTCAGATTGCTACATATGAGATCACTCCAGCACTGGCAACACACTCGAGTCCCACATGCAATGGGCAGGCAGCCTCGGGGCTCTGGACAGGGAACCAACTGCTTTGGCATAGCAATTGCCTAGAGCTGTTGAAAGTACATCTGGCCTTGTGGCAGTTCTGGCCACTGCTGCAAGACAAACACATGTTGGTCCGCACGGAGATCTATGATCACGTCACATGTCACAGCTTACCCACCTTCTCCTCCTCTGGAGTCAGACGGGGCTCAAAATGCTGCCAACCATCCACATTCCAGGGGAGCTCAATCGTGCGGCAGACGTGCTTTCATGACCTCTCATATTCCTTGGAGAATTGCAACTCCATCCCGAGATGATCCAGCTGATTTGGAGTCAATTCGGGAAAGCCCAGGTAGACCTGTTTGCTACTTGCAAGTCCTCCCACTGCCAGCTGAGCAGAGCAGTCTGGCGCCAGGACCAGTATTGTTGTTAGCTTGCCCGGGTCTCCAGTCAACTTTTGCACTAGGCTAGCTGTCCACATGTCTTGGTTCACTGTGGGCAATCCCATATGTGTATTCTTCCATGGTAAGGTTTCAATCTCGGTAGACCCGTGTCTTCCCTTGACAGTGTATTCTGTCAGCCTCTGCTGGCAGTTGTTCCATTCCTACTCTCAGGGAGGACATGCCTCAGAGACCTATTCCTTATGTAGAACTGCCCCAGGCCTGGTTAAGTCCATATGATAATTTCCACACATTACCTCCCTAGAGGTAGGGTGTAGTCTCTGTAGTGTCCTTCTCGAAGGCTCGCTTCCCTATCATTTTTTGTCTAAGCTGTAAACAACAAATAGGAAAGAGTTGAAGCAAATCTTTAATTGAAGGACGGAATTCCTTCTGTTAAGACATTTCTGTGGGGAAAGGAACAGCAGCTTGACCATCTCCTGCTGTGATGTACTCGCCTGTGGTTCCTGCGGGTACCATGGCCAGCAAATTTGCGCTGGGGTGGTGGGAAGGTTATGACCTTTGTGTAGCATTGTCTGTCACATGGTCACTTGCCAACATTAGCTATGTCATGGGGTTGTGACGGGGTTCAGGTTGTGGTGCTTTCCAGGGCCCCATAACTCTTAGTGACCGACAGATAGGGAATGTCTTGGTTACACATGTAACCCTCATTCCCTGATGGAGGGAACGGAGACATTATGTCCCCTTGCCACAACCTTTAACCATCACTGGTGGCCAGGGAGAAGTTCTCGGCTCCTCAGCATAAAACCTGAAGAGTGGATGCACCTGTCTCCCATTTATACCCATATGCATGAAGAGTGGCTCAGGTATGCAAAATCCACTAGCTAAAATTTTATTGGTGCTTTCTCTTAAAGTGAGAGATGATTGGGGCTCCCAGGCGAACCCCCATAATGTTGTCACAACATAACTTCTCTGTTCCTTCCATCAGGGAATGAGGGTTATGCACCTTAACTCAGAATTTGTGCTCTGCATTTAACCCATTCAAAGTGCACACACACACACAGCCGTGAAAACACACAAACCAGAAGCAGTTGGCAGCCATTTATGCTGTGTCGCCTGGGGAGCAGTTGGGTGTTCAGTGCCTTGCTCAAGAAACTTGAACTCACATCCTTTAGATTACAAGTCTGAATCTCTAACCATTATAAGAAAAGTTAAACACCTCTAAAACAAGATGAGAAACAAAATTACAAATTATAGTAATAATATAGTAATAATAGTATCCTGACTGACAACACAAAAAAAAATAAAAAATGTTGTGAAAGCATGAAAACAGTTTTGTCAGAATATTATATGCTCATCTGCAGTACAAAAGGTATTGATGCTTGCAGCTGCTTGTTATCACACCTGCTTAAAAGTACGTGATGGGTGATGTTTCAGGGACCATTTTGAGCATGTTCCGGATTGAAATAATCGCTCTGCTATTCATGTTCCAAGTGCGGAGTGGGCCAGGGACAGGGAAACAGATATTTATGTTCGACTGCCAAATGAAAGCGGATGATCTGCCCAGACTGAGTGGAAGATGAGTGAAAATCTAAATAAATACAAAAGCAGAAATTGCCTTTTTAAGTCAATTATGTCCACGAGAGATGGAAACATGACAAAAGTGAGTGATTTAACGTTTTTGGATACTGTTATGTGATAGGACACCGAGAATTGTGTTTGTTAATCACATTTTTAAAATAATTTTTTTTACGTTTTTTTTTTCACATTTCTATGATACCGACAAGCATTTAAAGCAGAACTTATAGAGGAAAATTATAAAGTGCTTCTTTAATTATCATAAAAAATATTACAAATATTAAGACTTATATTACCCCCCCCCCAAAAAAAAAAAAAAAAAAATATATATATATATATATATATATATATATATATATATATATATATATATATATATATATATATATGTGTGTGTGTATTAGTAGTATTTTATGTAAACAAGTGGCCTTTTACAAACTCACCATTTTGCATGTTAACTGTTAACTGATTTCCCTGATCAGAAAAAGTCATGGCATTATGTTTTCCATACCAGAATGCTCAAAGTGTCGACATGCTTCATGCTAAGCTGTGTGGTTGTAACTGAAGAGGAAATGTTAAAATAGTCATGCTCTCCTTGCAGCATCTGGCACCAAAAGCAACAGTATCATTAAGGCCTTCATCCAGTCCCACAACAGTCAAGTATGGGAAAAAATGACATTAAACAAACAACTGTAATTAGTTTTAATGACTGATTAAGGTTACATAGTGCTTTACAACACACAGAACAGATTTTCTTTTAAGATAATGTGCATCAGACCAAGAGATTTACTGCTACTAAAGTTCTAGTACATGGATCCCATTCCAAAGTATGATGATAATTACATTAAGTGTAATTTTTTCCTTCTCATTTTAGCTATTTATTATTTTAAAGAAGAGAACCATTCACAACAGTCTAAACGTAGAAATAGATGAATTTTCAACAGTCTGAGTTGCTCTTGGATCCTGGCCATTGGTGCCTGGTTGGCACATGAGCAAATTAGTCTGGTAAGAAGTTATTGCTATTCTGACACAAGTCCAGCTTTTCTCACCCAAGTACCGATCTTGACAACTTGTGAAGCGACTTAGAAAACTGTTTCAGATGAGAGTGAAAGATCAGCTTTGAATAAAACCAAATGTCCCGTCATGCTCTGATCCTGTCAACAATTTTAAGAAGGTCCATGATGCACCTGGGAACTGTATTACCTGCCAACAAGAGTCAACTGACTACCATGAGCAATGAGAATGAGAGAATATACTAACACAGATTAATCATATATAGAGTACATATACAGTATATATATATATATATATATATATATATATATATATATATATATATATATATATATATATATATATATATATATGTATATATATATATATATATATATATATGTATATATATATATATATATATATATATATATATATATATATATATATATATATAGAAAGAGTTGATGTGCATTTGCTTTCCCTTTCGTCATGCACAAGCGCTTATTATTTCTCTCTCTCTCTCTCTCATTAGTCAAATTATATGAACTTTTGAACTTTATTATTTCACAATTATTTTAAGTAAATTAACTTGTGTTGGGGAAAAAAGTGAAATGTGACTGTTCATAATAGCAGCTGAAAAAAGCTAGTATTAAAGTATATAAAATTTTAAATTTTTCCTTTCACTTTGGAGTAGGGATGTAACGACTCATTAGTTTTATGGATGCATCGATTACAAAGCCTGTAAACGATAAACACAATAAACAAACACAATTTATGAATGATGCAGTGCTAATTGACATACAGAAACTATAAAATATATTTTCTACCTTATTCTATGCAGAAAAAAAAAAATTCATAATTGTTTGTAGTATGTAAAACAATCATAAAATTGCCATTAGGAAAATAAATATAGATTACAAATGATTGATTATTGTCCAGCAGTGTATTTTATTTCTTATAGCAAATTCAAAGAAATACATAAGAAAATAATTCCTTGCAATAATAATAATAATACATACATGCATACATACATTTATTGTACTTGACATTTATGTCACTTCTGAAAACATGGCTATGCCCCTGGTGTGACAAAATGTTAGCATATATGCATAATACTTTTAAAGCTCTTTTTTTTTATCTTGCCTTACATACATTTCTACATATGCCATGTCATACCATAGTATCATTAAACTAGCATCTAACACTGGACAAAAGTGTCTCTCTCTCTCTCTCTCTCTCTCTCTCTCTCTCTCTCTCTCTCTCTCTATCCTATGGTTCCGTTACCATAACCATGTACATTATGTGGAAAATAAAGTTTTTTGAACCTTAAACTGCATAAACACATTGCATTACACCAAATACACAAAATAATGTTATTTTTAGCAACGCCATATGAACCCTTTAACAAAGAAATCCAACACAAAATATGTTTTTACTGATACTATTCTAATACTAATACAAATTTTTATTATACTATTGGAATGTAATACGATATTATAAAAAGCATTAACTTTGTAAAATTTTTAGTTTAATAATAAAAAAAAAAATCTCAGTTTAAAATATAAAGAATAGTTCAACAAAAATAAATAAATAAAACTGTACAGACCCTCAGGCAATCCGAGATGTAGATGAGTTTGTTTTTTCATTAAAATTATTATTATTATAATGTGTGTTTGTAAGAAACAAATTCATCAATAAAACATTTTAACTTTAAACCATAGCTTCCGGCCAAAATAATGCTTCCCTCAGTGAAAAATTCCTTTCTTTAGTCTGTTGTCCTCTCACATCAAAATTCACTGAAGTATTTTGGTTGTTAAAAGTGCTTAATCTGTGCATATTTCACACTTGATTCAGGCGATTTGACCAAATCCAAATTTCTCCAAATCCATTCCAATAAGGAAACAAGCTAATCTGCATTTTGGATTTACTGAGGGTGAACTACTTTAATATGAACATAAAGAAAACATATGTTTGTTTGCTTGTTGATAGTAAAATATAAATGCTGGTCCCTTTGCCTATAATCCAGAATGTTGTAATCATCAAATATGACTGTAACAATAGAAAGAAGAAAAAAAAACTACATACAGAGACATACATGCCTCATTTTAGAAGTCCACTGCACTACAGTGCTTCAGTATAAGCCAGATGGAAAGCATCAGCAGAGGCTTTTGTCTCTCAGCTCTACAAAGCTCTCAGGAGATGCCCACTGACATGGAGGATGCTCCCCTCTGGTCTGCAGGGCCACTCGCTGTCAATGCAGATGTTTGAGAACCTCATCCATAATAATAGACAGCTTCACAGGGATGGCCCCCTCAGATGGCCAGCTGTGTGTTTCTGACTCCAAACTGACAGAGCTAAGTGGTGGACACAGATTTAGATGACCCAGAGGAACCCAAGGCCCAAATGAACTGTCATGAAATCATCTCCAATTATGCATTGCAAAAAATCTGGAAATAATTAGTGGACGGTCAGAGCAGGACAGAAGAAAAGATTATTGTCATGACAAGTTTAACGGCGCTGGACTTACCTGCAGTTAAGAGGCACAAAGTATTATATTTGACACTGTATGAGAAAACAAATATTATTTATATCCTGCAGGAATAAAGCCAAGAAAATCTCTTATCTGTCTATATTGGATTTGGCTTGTATCCTTGAGTGGATTTGTACAAACATCTCAGACAGGTTATCTGAATGATGGAGGAGACTGGTACAGTTGTGTGTGGCCTTGTCTTGGCTGTAGAACTGTTCATATAAAGCCAAGTATTTTTTATTTTTTTAAGTCAAACCTCAGGTCATTTTCTTCCAAATTTCAGATTATTTGACAAAGCTCCATCAGAAGTGCAACCCACTTTTACCTGCCAAACTGCAGGGACAAAACCCTTTACTTGACCAATTCACTGAGACTGTGAGTGACAAAAAACTGTCAAATTAGTGCATTTATAGCCAAGATGCCAATACTCCACAGCTGCTATTTATTTTGTGTTGATAGTATTTAATCCTTTAATGTGCAAACCATAAATTGCAAGATCTCCAATTTCTGTCAGAAAGAAGTGTTTCGCTAAAATGCACATTTTATAGATATATTAAATGCAGTAATAACTAGCTGCAATACTATTTAATGTGTGGTTGTTTCAGATCAACTCCAGGGACTAAATGTTTCTGTATATATTATATCAATTTCTCACACTGTATGCTGTGTCTCATATGCCATGCCAAACATTTCATTCCCATGTCCTGTTGAGATTGCTGTGACATTTACCAGCAGAATAAAATTGTCATATAAAAGCTACATTTTCCATGTGGTTCTCTGTTTATTTCTGGTTATGGTCAGATGTGGATAATCAACTACCTCATTTTATGATGTTATTGCATCATTATCTGAAGTTGTTTGGTTTTTCAACGCCTCCAGCTGAATGTATTATAAACCGCTGTTCTCTTTACAATCCGAGTAAGGAGAATGGCCTTGTTCAGAGCCGTTATGCATTCATCTTTATTAATTCAGAGTTCGTTGCTGACCCTGATGTTTTGACATCTCTGTTAATAGGTTACTGCTGAGGGAAAATTCAGTATTGTACTATACAGATGTATACAATCTTTGGTGTAGTAAACTGATATCGACACAGATGTCAATAATTTGGCTGCTTTGGACCTTTTAGAGGGCACTTTATTAATGACCAGCCACAATCACATGGGTTTATGAAGCGGAGACTACACCAATTTACTGCCGCAATTCATCATGCGGTTGAAAGTCTGTCCTGGGAAAGGATTAATGAGGTATGAGGCTCGGCTCCAGCCTTGACAAACTCCAAACAGGAGCTGTGTGCTGCATGGCACACGGTGAAAGACTTACACTGACACTCATTCAGGGCTAGTGCTCTGTCTTCATTTATTAAAGCATAAACAGGAAAATGCCAATGTGATGTCTTCATACCGATTGGTTCAGACTTCAGTATTTTGTGTAATAATCGTGATATTTAATGGCACAAACAATAAAAAGCTACTCTCTGATGATGATGTAAAAATCTATTTAATTGCATGTATTATCTTAAGACTGTTACTTTGCTGCTCTACTGGGGATCCTCTTATCTTATTGCCTCTCATTTTTATAATATGGTAATGACAGTGGTATAAACAAACAAAACAAATACTAATAGTAATTACTGGAATGATAGGAATTCCTGAATTTCAACTTTCTCCCCCTTTAAAATCAGAAAAATATAATAAAATACAGGCAGACACAAGTAAAAAAAAAAAATAATAATAAAAAAAAACTAACAAAAAACAACAACAACAAAAAAAAAACATTTTTAATAATTCTTATAAACTGTTAAAATTTTGGGGTGGATAAATAAATAAACAGATAAGTCAATAAATAAGCTTTTTTTCCCCAATGATTTTAAACAGTCCTTTAAAATAATCCTTGGCGACAGCAACATTTCTTTTATGCATACTATTCTGACAAACCTAGAAGACTCAGCATGAAAGTTTTAAATTTTATCTTTTGCATAGAAGTGTTCTTCAATGAGTGATTCTAATCACTAGCTTGCTAACTGAGTGCTGTGCTTATAAACACCGGTTTGATAATGTTATTATTAAAACATCGGAGACTAACAAATACAGGTCTGTTTTAGGGCATTTCTTAGATACCGCAAATGCCCTGACTGTTATTTTCCACACCAGGACAGAACGTCTAATTGTCCCCTTGATTATATCCATTAGTAAGGGGGAAGCAGGGGCCCCTGGGAACCCAAGGCTGAGAGGACACAGTTAAAGTCCCACATAGCAAGACATTTCCCTCCAAGATAATGCCTCTCGATTATAGTCCAAAATCCCTTACGTAATCCGGGGGGTGGGGAGCTCTTCAGTATACATGAACTGAGAAAGGCACAGAAAATTCCCCCTTTTCCTTTTCCATGTGCTTCTGCTCAGAATTAAATGAGTGTGTGTAAGAATGCAGGTCTGTGTTTTCTCATGTATGAGTAGTTTAACACGCCTGGATGGCGCAGCCCAACACCTGTGTGTTAGAGGAGACTGATACTGATGTAATGTCAGATGCTGCAGCACAGCCTGAATGCTTCACCCAGGGATCTGCTGTCATTATGGTCAGTGTTGCGCTAAGCAGCAAGCACGCGTTGGCTTCCAGCTTTTTTTCTGTAATTAAGCTAGCGCAGCAATCAAATGCAATTATTTTTATTTTTATTTTATTTGATGGAGAGCAGCTATATACGAGTGTAAAGCTGTGGAGGTGTGAAACGTGTTAAAGTAAAATTTACTTTGCAGTAAAACGAAACTGCATTGTCAATGTTGCAAAGCCTTGGTAGGATTTTTATTGCTCACCGGTTCAGGAATTTAATTCCAGTATTTTACTTAAAAAATTATTACAATATTCACATATGCATTACTTTCAAAACAGTAATTTATATATTGCTTTTTATCTCACAATTCTGACTTTTATCTTTTTATATTTTATATCTCGCAATTCAGAATTGTGAGATAAAATTGAACAATTATCTTTTTTATTTTATTCTGTGATGAAAAGAAAATGCAAGATGTAAACTAACAAACATCAATGAGCAACACATTTTTACAGTATTTATCCATCTTTGTTAACGTTAGTAAAAAAAAAAAAAATACAACTATGCATTGTTAGTCCATGTTAGTCTGTGTATATTTTAATAATGTATGAGTAAATGTTAGAATCGATATAAATTTAGAAGTATTTTTCATTGTTTGTATATGTGAAATAATGTTAGTTAACTGATGGTAAGAAAAGGAACTTTAGAATAAAGTGTTACTGAAAGAAATAAAGGAATAGATATAGACTGATATAAACAATAGATATAAACTGAATGTGAGAAAAATTGAAAATGCAAGAAAAAAAAAACATCTGAAATTCTCAGTTTACATTACAGAATTTTGAGATAAAAAGTTGCAATTACCTTTTTATTTTATATCATGTGGTGCAAACAAGCTTCCATGTTATTCATTTAAATTTTACATATTTTGATAATAGAATCTTAAACAGGGTGTATTCTATGATTAATATAAAGTAAAATAAAAATAACTTTTTATTAATTTGTGAGTATTTTGTTACGTTGAACGATTTTTAAGAAATCTCAGTTGATCTGATCTCAGAGCAATGACTGATCAGAAGTATTCCTGGGAAATAAGTGATGAATAAGGATAGCAGCTCAGATAATTCAGTATTAAAAAAATTTGATGACTTTTCCAACTTCTTATTGCAGAAGTTATTTCAGCAAATCTGAGCATCGTCTGTTAAATGCTAATGTCTATTTTGAAACTCTGGGGCAGACCTCTTCCAGAGGGGGAAAAAAAATCTCAAACACTTTTCCTCACTGCTGTCAATGAGAAACAATGAGGCTCATAAAGAGATTTCACATGTGGTTTTCTTTCCTGTGGGTTTGCTTTATACTTCATTATCGTACATTGGAGAGCTCCATTGGTGCTTTGTCTATCATGGCTTTATCAAATTATGGCCAAAGATTCTAATTAAGATGTTATCTCGGATGCTTATAATGACAGCTGGCGCATTGTGACATGATTGGTGAGCGGACAGGAAATCCTGTTGAATTCTGTCTATAATGTGCAATGCTACCTTTTCATAATGGCTCACAGCCTGTGGGGAACTGTTGTGGTTTGTGGCTGAGGAAATGGCCATTACAGCACAATGAGTGCTAATTGCCTCGCACCGAAAAGAAAAACGCTGGATGTGCATGAATAAGAGGCAGAGGAAAGGGGAGACAAAGGGAGAGAGAAATGGAGCACATAAAACACTCTGAGTGTGCTCAGGGTTGATGGTTTCTGAGTGCTGCTGTTTGATCCAACCCAAAGTGGATGTTTTCAGTCTGTTTTAGAGTTATTTAGTCGTTTTAACATTACTGAAACTGTGCTTCAGTGAAGTCAGGAGGTTGGAGAGATCTCAACATCACACAAGTAGACCCAAAATATCTCTGTTGATCATTAAAAGTTTGGGGTTGGTAAGACTTTTTAATGATTTTTAAAATCAGCCTCTCGTGGCTGAATTTATTTAACCACAATATTGTGAACAATTATTGAAACTTTTTTTTTTTTTAAATATATTGTACATTTTCAGCATCATTACCCCAGTCTTCAGTCAGTATCATGTGATCCTTCAGAAATAATTCTAATATGCTGATTTACTGCTCAAGAGACATTTATTATTAATTATCAATGTTGAAAACAGTTGTGCAGCTTTTGTGGAAATGGTAAAACATTGTTTCATGATTCTCTGATGAAAATTAAGTAAAAAAAAAAAAAAAAAAACAGCATTTATTTGGTGTAGAATTTTTTTTTTACTATTCTAAATGTCATTATTGTCCCTTGATCAATTTAATGCATCCTTGCTGAATAGAAGTATGAATGTCTTCATTAATTTCAACCTTTCATAACTAGCATCATGAAAGTACACAGTATGGAAAATGGGTTTGTAATTGTTAAGGTGTACAATATGAAGTTTATTTGAACATAATTGGCAGCATAGAAAAATGTGAGCTGTTTAAACGTAGGGCTTAATTTTTCATTGTGTGCCATTTATCAATGTTTTATGGGACTCCAGATTCTGATTGTGCTTTTAAACCTTGGTAATTTGCCAAAAGAATAAACTGGAAACTGGAAATGAATAAAAGGGAGACATTAAGTGCTGAATAAAAGAGAAATATTAAGAGATTTAAAGTGCTGTGATCTATAAAACCTTATTTTTATAACACATCTGATTTAGGGGTACTCTGAATTAAGATGTTAATGTGAAATTAATCTGTGTCTTATCTCCGGTTATTTAGATACAAACACAAATCCCACTGGGTCAACCAAAGTATGGTTGCTTTGGCCTGATAACTTTTTTACTGTTTATCAGACAGTGTTTTATCTGAATATGAGACACTTGAACAGACTGGATTAGGTTTGTATACTTCTGCTTTCTAGTATTTTTGTAAAGAATCCTTCAAATAGCCCAGAAAAGAAGTATATGGAATCCTTAATGCCCTGAATTACCATAACCTGAGACCTCAATTAATTAAAACGAGGAACTCAGATGAACTCCAAACCAGTGCCTATAATCACAAAACATTTGATCTTACCACTAAGAGTTCTCCTAAATATTCATTTCATTCATTCAACATAACATCTCCGTTCCCTCTATCAAGGAATGAGGGTTACATACATAACCGAGACGTTTTCTTTTTCAATTGGTTTATTTAAAAGTTTCACTCTCTATAGATATATTTTTCATGTCTGTAATAAGGCATTCATATACACATTTTCGAAGTGATGTGCTGAAGTTCACAGAGTCAGAGACAGCAGAAAGTGCATCCTGTATGCTTTCATTATTTTACAAAAGCACAACATTTTGTTGTTATTCTCAGTGCACACAAATAAAAGTAGAGTCTAGATACAAAAGAAGCATTACTCTTATCTGTATGACGAAAAATGAAGAAGTATTTAAAGAGATTTAGGAGCATTTGGAAATACTCTTAGAACAAAAATTTGGAAGTCTTACATTTAGGACTGACTCCCATTATTTTAAAGATTTTTTCCTAAATCGGCAAGTTATGAGCAACTTTTAGACATTTTATGAATATGGACCAGGTCTTCAGAGAGGCAGGGAAGCTTTGAAAGGAGTAAAGATTTGAAAAGAAGTAGAAACTAATTATACAAGCAGAAAATTATTAATTTATTATTATTATTAATAATAATAAGTATATATAATATTCTTTTTCATATATAATGTATTGTGTTTTTCTTCAGTTTTCTGCAGATTCTACAGTAAAATGTCATTAACGTATGTCATTAAAATAAAGACATGCAGTGCAGGTTCTGGACTTATTCAAAACAAACCAGTACAAATATTGTTTTGGTTCCAAGCCCTGATGATAGGATGCATTAAGATCCTAAGTTACAAAGTCATCAGCTGTCCAAACCTGGATTCAACACGTCTGTCCCTTGTTAAGGACCCCTTATGCTCTATGTCAGTGCTGTTTCTTTGCTTATATTATTAAGTATGTGAGCGAAAAGCGTAAATTGTGAACTGAAGTGACCTGGCCAGATAATGTTGTTAAGACTTGCCAAAGCAGGCATCAATATTATGACAATTAAAGTTGTAAGTGACAACTAAAAAGAAACTGTAAGAGACATCAAGGCTTTTCTCACATCATTAAACAACCCGCGATTACGGCAACAAGCCGAGAAAAAAATGAACAGAACTCGCAGCGAGAAGTGATGATATGTAGGTCTTGGACGACAGACAGAGGATTGTGCTAAGCTAAGCGTGTGTCCGGAGATGAACTTGCAATAATGAAGGACAAGCTAAAAAGAGAAACCGTTATTGCGTAAATATTTTTAGCTCTCTACTTTGAAGTCAAACAGAATCTTTCAGCTTATGAGAAACTCCAGGGAGGGAATTACAAGACAAAATTACAAGCTCTTCAGAGCCTCTGAGTCTGGGGGGGGGGGGGGGGGGGGGGGAAGCACTGGAATGTGACAGAACAAACCACAACAACAATAAAAACCAACAATAAATCTTCAGAAGGGAATCGCTAACAAAACGCACAGGATGAGTAAACAAACCTCCTTTCCTCAATTTTGAAAGGATACCTTGAGTCCCTGTAGCCTTCAGTCTGGGGCCTCCTCTGTGCAAGGACAGGGTTCCCACACAACCCCATTGGTTAGTTGCGTAGAGTATAAAGATAAATCATGTTGGCATAAAACACTTTGCTGTTTGTTCACAATGGCTTCATGCTCCACCTCACCCTCCCCTTCCTATTGTTCCTCCAGTAAAAACAGCAGCGTCTCTCTCCCACCACTGATAACTGTACTGGACAAACTGCAGGCTTGTTTGCTCAGCCATTATGAAATGATTTCACTAGCAAAGCCACTTCTCACTGACATTATCTCACACAGCTTCTTGTTATGCAAGTCTGGAAGCCACGGGACAGAACTTGCGAAAAAAAAAAGGCAAGGCAAATGACTTGGGAAAAAAGGTTTGTTCACTTGCAATCTTATCGTTAGCCGTCCTATCCTGTTTGTCACACTCATAACTTTGATAGCAGAAGAGGAACTGTTGACCACTGAGAGAGCATGATTGGAACCCTTTTTTTTTTTTTTTTTTTTTGATTTCTTAATGAAATGCTGATAAAATTTAATCTAAGCCAACAGTATATTTATTAAGTATTAATTTATTATTATAAAACAAATGGATTTGGTTATAAGATGCTTTCCTTAATTTTTTCCGGTAATTTTTTTAAGCATTAGAGGCACAAATCCCAAGTTTTATTGTACGAAATTCTAGTAAGTCATGTCCTTTTTTTTTTTTTTTTTTTTTTTACTCAGGTTATTAGTGTACGAAAAATATAAATTTCTCAGTAACTATAATTAATTTGGTTACTATAACCTCTACAGTGTTGTCCACAGTGATTAACTAATAACCCACACTAAGCGGCAGCTTAATTTAGGCAGTTTATTATTAATTTAGGCTGTTTCTATATATTTTTTATATACACTACCATTTCAACGTTTGTGGTTGATATATTTTTTTTTTAATGTTTTTGAAAGAGTCTCTTATGCTCACCAAGGTTGCATTTATATGATCATAAATATAGTGAAATAGTAATATTGTAAAACAATATCTAAAATAATGTATTTTAATATATTTTAAAATTTAATTTTATTCCACAGATTTCCGAGCTAAATTTTCAGCATCATTACTCCATGATCCTTCAGAAATGTCACGTGATCCTTCAGAAATCATGCTAATATGCTGATTTGCTGCTGAAGAAAAACTTCTTATCAACACTGAATACAGTTGTGCTGCTTCATATGTTTTTGGAAATTCTAGTACAATTATTATTATTGTTTTCAGGATACTTTGAGAAAGTTCTAAAGAAAAGAGTATATATATATATATATATATATATATATATATATATATATATATATATATAATTTTTACTTTTTTTAAACTGATCATGCTAAAATTAAGTTTCTGACCCTTTTTTGCTCCCTGTTAATGAAAAGTGCCATATCTATTATTGAACAAATAATTGAAACCGTTTAAAGTCATTTAACTTAAATCTAGAATCAATTGAGAATGTTTTGATGTCTGTATTCTTGAATGTAGAAGTATGATAATGCAACCTGACAAAAGATCCAAAACACTTGAGCAGATCAACAACAGCACGACTCAAACTCTTTAGTGAACAGCCAAGTGCGTGTCCTGACCTCAGCCCTATTGCAATGATGTGATTTGAAGCAGAATGAAGCAAGACATCCAATACAAACATTTGAACTGAGGCTGTTTTGTTTATATAAAAAAAAAAAAAAGCCAGATACCTGCTAAAAGTTGTTTTAAAGCTATATAGAAATCTTTAGTTACTACATAAATTGCAACCAATAAACCTGGTTTAATGAAGATTTCAGGTTCAATCCAAACAGGAAGTGTCATGCAAATTAGTTTGCATAAAAAGCATCTGCTAACTGATTATTTTCTTACTTGCACATGCATATAATTGTTTACACTTATTTCCTTACAACCATCGGACATCCACCTTGTGTCCATAAACAAGAAACATCTGTTTGAAACTCATCTCTTAACAATGGCTTCATCTCTCCTTCCTTTGATCTATGATCAGTGCATAGTTAGAAACAATGCTGTTGAATGTTTTTCCTGTGAGTAAGATGAGATACTTTTGGGGACATTTCACTGCCGTCTTACATGTCATCATATTTCAAAAGAATCCGCCCTTCCCCCATAACACATCTACAAACACTCCAACATAAATGCCGTCTGCATGTAGACAGCCATGCATTGTCACATCAATCTCTGACCCCCAAACTTGCTTCTCAACTAACTAAATATGTCTTCATTTGTAACTAAATAAAGTCACAGTGCCTGCATGTCAGTTAGGCTCCTTCATGGGCCTTATTGTTTGATACTACTGCCATGAGCTAAACGATTTCATCTAATTTTTTCCTTAATGTATAATGACAAAAGTAAAGTGAAATAATTTTCCTCATGACAGGAGCAACAAACAATAAAGCATGTGAAGGAGCCCAACTGACATGAAGAATGATTTAAGAAAGATGAATGAATTAATGAATATTAACTTGCTAAATAATAAATAAATACATATGGAAAAAGAAGGAACAATCGTAATGAATGTTTTAAATAAATAAACAAATTAAGAATATTTACAGATTTGAACATAATGCAAAAGTGGTTCTTTAGTGAGGGGATTTAAAAATATATAATATGAATTTAAAAAATAAATAAACAAATAATCAAACAAACAAACAAAGTAGAAAATGAGCAAACAAACAAATACATACATACATACATACATAATATAATTTAAATATATAAATAAATAATAACCAATTGTTTCGAAAATATATTCAAAATTGTCCCAGGGGACGAGTCAAAAAAATAAAGAAAATTATTGTTTTTATTGTTCTTACTCTCAAAAACATAAAAAATTGTCTGCTTAATTACTACATGTATTTATTTAAATTTACATTACATTTGCAATTTATATTTTTTTATTTATAATTTATAATTTGCAATACAATTTGTAAAAATCATGGCAAAAAAAAAAAAAAAAAAAAAAAAGGAAAATCATATTAAGTATCACCAGTTAAGTTTAATTAATCATTCTGGGTCATATATCACAATTTATTTTATTTCATTTGAGTTTATTGTGCTGGCCTATTCTGAACTGATGGATGAAGTCTTAGGATGTCTTGATATTAAGATGATTTCAGAGCTCTGTTTGGAATGTTTTCAGCAAATGATATCACTCAGAATGGCTGCCAGAAACCAGAAACTTCATTTCAATCAAACAGTCATGCTGTAGTCAGTGAAATAAAAACAGCTGACCATCACGATTAAAACAGAGCATGTGCATATTGTATTAAGTTGTTTCACAGTTAGTAGTGAATACTCAATAATTGCTACTGCGTAAATCCAATAATAATAATAAAAAATAAAAATAAAATGTCTGTGACGCTTTACTCTGGTCTGGAAATTCTCAATTACACGTCTCTGAGCAGCAGCACCTGCTGTGCATTTACACAAACCATGTGATGAGTTCAAACAGCAGCATTAGGCTTTAAATTCCTCTCACAGAAGCGGCTGTGCTTAACTGAGACTTAACATCACTGAACAGGTCTAAGAAGGGATTTGAAAACTCTTTAAGATAACACCCTGACAGACAAGAAACAGATGAATATTTCGATTTACGCCAAAAGCAAACGGTCTTCAGGTCAGACGGCTAAAGAGCCTGAGTAAGTGTAACACTTTAGCAGAGCGATACTCCATAAAGAGTTAACAGCACAGCTTTTTTTCTAATCTGTTTTTCTGTTATCGAAGCTTTAGATATGAATTAAGAATAAATCTTATTCTCTATCCCAAGGTCAGACATTTTTAATTTCCAAATAAAAAAGTGAATGGACATGACCATTATAGGGCAGTGATAGCATTATAACTCTCTATTTAGCAATGAGTCATGGTTTTCACTAAAATATAGCTATATAAAGAAGTACAACTGTTTTCAGCATTGATAATAAGAAATTCTTGAGCAGCATATCAAAATTAATTTTATTTAAATTATAATATTATTTAACATTATTAGAGTATTTTTGGCTTTGGTGAGCATTAAAAAAATCTTACCAACCTAAAATGTTTTAATAAAATAAATAAATAGGCTGGTGCTGATGTAGAATGTTATTTATTTTATTTTTTTTTGTTACCTAATATGCTTTTAAAGGATGACAAATTCACTATGCGACAGGCATCAGCTATTCTCGTGAAAAATGAGAAACATGCTAAGGGCAGCAGACAATCTGAGATAAAGACGAGATATACTACATGTCCGTGTAGGTATGTGCCAGACTGGTCTATCTCGCTCTATCTAGAGTGATGGGAGTGAAGTGCGTGAGTAGCAGCCAGTGAGTAATGCACTGTGACAGTGGCTGCTGCAGCCATGAGTGACACAATGTTTATTGCTAAAGTCCACATTGAACTCAGAATCTAATTTAAACCTGGATAAAGGGATGATTTTAGGATTTAAAAAACAAAACAAAGAAACAATATGATTTAATAAGAAGACAACATATTTAAGATTATTTCTACTAACCACTAATCATATAAGCCAATTACTGATTGTAATTGATCATGGGAACTCCTTTAATCCAAAAGTAAAATTGAAGCACAAGATGCTCTTTGGATCATTGTCAAATCATGCTGGAGAACATAATCAGCTCCAATCCTGCTGTCATTAAAACAAAAAGAGGATAGATCAAATGACATCCTTAAAATCATGCTTATCTTTCTGTTCAACCTTTACTTACATTTTTAAGCTAATAATATGATTTGTAATGAAAATACATACGCGTAAACATTTTCGCAATGCTTATTTCTATGCTGATCTCAGACTTTTGAATCACACTGTTCACATATGCTCAGGTTACAAAATTCCCTTGTGTATTGCAACACGCTCATGCATAGTTATAGTACAGTCCAGTAGTTTGTGATATGTGTTTGCTCATGTGTCCAGTCTTATATTAGTGTGATGTGGCCTTGCCCCACCTGGTTGTCAAGGGCATAGGCTAAAATAACCTTCTTAATTACTTGTCAAAAACAATTCCATCTGCTTCTGTCTGTGTCTACGTGTGCCTACACATTTGTTTGCAATGTGAGGTTTGAGGATTGGCCAAAAGTCATTTTAAACCATAAATCCAGGGTACTTTAAATATTAGTATATAGGGAGAAAAAATAATTGTTAAAATGCTGCAGTAAAAGCCCCTAACATATATTATAAAAATTGGCAAATGGTTAAGCATTATATGTTACATTACTGTAAAATACTGGCAAATTGATGTCTATTGTAAGTAAAAACTATAAAATACTCTATAATTTGTATCATATAAAGAGAAAGCCACATGATAAAATCAAATTTCATCATAAGAGGTTTTTTCACAAGCTAAAGAAAATACATATATATAAATATATGGCAGGTGCACACAAAAACACCATCATGGTATTGCATGTGACACTTAAATAATGCAATGAACATGTACTGTATTAAACAACATAAGATAAACCCTATTTTGTATAAAACGAGCACAGTGTTAGTTCAGTCAGGCCATGGAGGCATATTGCTGCGATCAGCTGATATGGTCAGCTGTCAAATCGCTCCAATCACTACCATTTTCCTATTAGACACAGGACATATATAAGTGGCACTACTGCTCGGTAAGTATGCTCAAAAGGCTTGCAACCCTCCCTCCCTCCCCATTATAAGCATGAGCATATTACTGTGGACCTTCTGGCTGTCATCTCCTTTGTTTCAGATCACTAAGGCTTTCAAGTCCCGGTTGGCATGGACCTCACTGCTGTGAGACACGCATCTTATATCCAAGCTACAGGATAGACTACCAAATCGCCATGGGTGCTGCCCCTTCCAGTGCCCTGTGCGAGCTGCCTGCACCCCTATTAGGTGTAGGCCAGGGCTCAGAACAAGTAGTTCCACTCACCATTGTCAAAGCACTACCTCACTGGGTGAGATTGGATAACACTATGAAGACGTACCCATTCTGCTTGGAACAGGGACACTGTGGAAGCCCCATCCTTCCCGAAGGAGGTCTCGGGAGCAAATACACATATAGCCGTAGGAGAAATTTGAGGTAACTAAAACCCTCTTGGGAAGGCAGAAGTCTGCCGGGGAAACACAGGCTCTAAGGCTATACCATGGATTATACACATACGAGTACCGCTTAGGTCTCAATATTGAGCCCAGCCTTCCATGGTTCTCACGGATTCATCATGAAGGCCTGGCGCCGGAAGTTCCACTGCGTCCAGCTGCCTAGGGTGATGGAGGATCTCAACAAGGTCTACATTGTATGGACATTCTGGAGCAGTTTAAGCAAGCCGCCACTAACTGGGGCCTCTCAGTGCCTCTACCCATTTGAGGTGTGAACACAGGAGTATACCAGCTCTACACGAAGGCTATAGAACCTAGGGAACGTGTTAGGGGGCGCCCAGCCTGCAGCTCTACAAAAATATATCAGCGAGGCACCATGAGCCACCACCAAGGAGGATGCAACACTTCTAGTTGAGTGAGCTTGCAACCTGTACGGGCAGAGCACACCCTGTGCCTGATAAACCAGGGTTATGGCTTCCACAATCCAGTGGGCTATCCTCTGCTTAGAGATGGCACTCCCCTTCTGCTGTCCTCCGTAACAGACAAAGAGCTGGTCTGAGGTCCTGAAGCTTTGTGTCCGGTCTACGTAGCACCTTAATGCTCGGACGGGACAAAGCAAAGCCAGGGCTAGGTCTGCCTCCTCCAGGGGCAGTACTTGCAGGTTCACCACTTGGTCTTTGAAGGGTGTAGTGGGAACCTTGGGCACGTAGCCAGGCCGGGGCCTCAGGATTACTTGGGAGTCAGCTGGTCCAAACTCTAGGCACGAAATGTCGACTGAAAATGCACGCAGGTCCCAAGCAGGAGCAGAGTTTTCAATGAAATAAACTTTAGCTCAACTGAATTCAAAGGTTCAAATGGGCCCTGCTGTAGTGATTTAAGCACTAGAGTCAGGTCCCAAGAGGGTACAGAGGGGGGCAGGGAAGGATTTAACCTCCTGGCCCCTCTAAGGAACCTGACGATGAGGTAATGCTTACCCAAAGACTTCCCATTCACAGGGTCAAGGTACACAGCAGAAACCTGGACTTTGAGGGTGGAGGGAGACAGCCTTTGCTCCAGCCCTTGCTTCAGAAAGGAAAGCACAATTGCAATTGGGCATCTTCGGGGGTCTTCTCAGTGAGAAGAACAGGTTCCACTTCAAGTCGTAAATGTGTCTCGTAGGCAGTGCTCTTGCCGAAGTGATAGTGTTCATCTATAACCTCTGCATCTCGTCCAGGGACAATACACAGAGTTTCAAAAAGGTCTGGATGTGGGTGCCAAATGGTGCCCCGTCTAGGAGTCAGTAGATCCTTCCTTAGAGCAATCGGCCAAGGAGGGGCTGTCGCAAGGAGCACTAGGTCCGAGTGGGCCATTACACTGGGGGAAATGCCTACTTGCATAGGCCCCGTGGCCAGCTGTGTGCCAGTGCGTCTGTGCCAAGAGTTCCCTCAGTCAGGGAGTAGAACAACTGGCAGTGAGTGATTTCTGGAGAAGCAAAAAGGTCTACCTGTGCTCGCACAACTGATCCCGAGATTGTGCCAATCCCGATTATCAGCCAATCGTCTTTGATAGTTGAGAATGATTATCAGCCAATCGTCTAGATAGTTGAGAATGCGAACACAATTACTTCACTTCCGGGAAGAAAGGCACTGGGGCGGGGCCCTTAGAACCAGCAAGGGCCACCCCAAGAAACCAGTCATCCAGCCTTGATGGCTCAGGACACGGTGGAGGATTCCACTCGATTCTGAGACCGATATCTGGTTGGGGGGAGGCCCACTGGATACCGCTGGTATGCTCTTTAAAGAGGGCCCAGCATGTTCCTTGGGTTGCTCCACTGGATCGGAGGTGCAAAAGAGGATTGATTGTCCCCAGAGGGTTGGTGGAGGTACCCTGACCCCCTGAAGGTAGCAGAGCCTGGTTTACAGATCCGAGATGGTCATCTTCCCTCAGTGAGAACATGACTCATCCATGAAAGCCACCTCAGCGTGCTCAACGCCCAGACACGTGAGACAGCGATCGTGACCATTACCCGTTGCCAGGTAATGACCGCACCAAGAAACGCACGGGTGAAACAGCATCCTTTTAAGGATGATCCGTCATCTTTATAAAGATGTACCCCTGAAATTTCCTCTTTAGGAAATGCACTTTTACTGCTGAAGCGCACAGGGTAATCGGCCGCTTACAACATGACAGGGGTACAGCAGCCTGAAGTGCACAACCCTCTCGACACAGGAACGACCGCCACTGAAGTGCCATCTCGCCAACACACGAAGCTTCCGAGATCGTGCTGAACACGTAGTTCGCAGCAGACATGGTTGGGAAGAACGATACTAATGAACTCAAGTAACATGCCAAAGTGGTCCTGTCTGAACTGTATATTTAGGAAGAAACCGTTTTTCAATGAAGAACCATTAAGGTCCAGATGTACTAAACGCTTGCAGGGTCTCAAATCTTCTTTTGGCATCAAAAACTACTGTTAAGATTTACTCGAAGACATGCAATGAAACTTAAACAATGAAAAGGCATGGACACAGTTATTTTAGTGGCTGACCTTAAAGCATATGCATTTGTAGAAATTTCCCTTCCTGACGTAAAAGTTATGATTTTAAATTTAGGAGAGTAGTAAAATGAATCATGAATCAAGGTGATTTACTGTATGAAGGTTTTGGTAGTCAATATACTGGTCTTTGTGTCATTATTATAGTTGTCAATATATTACACATAGCTTATTATCATCAGCTCTGCTGGGTTGCCGATCAGAACACATTTTGCATTTTGGATGGAGGGGCTTCGTTGAAACAGGAGCTATACAATTACATTAAACATTTCTTTAAATTTAAGTTGCATTTATTTATTTTCACCGTTTGTAGCAAAGGCACTTAAAGTTGTCCAGTTAACAGGTTTTTGTCATAGCATTTTTACAGTCTTTTACCATTAAAAATACAATTATATAATTACATTACCTTAAAAACATTGGGCTACAATAAAAAGGCTAAGTAAAGCCACTGTCAACAGTAATCAGTTTAACATGATACAATGATTTTGCAGTTGGAGCTGTGATGTCCCTCTAACCCATTAATCTTCTCGCAGCAGTTTGACCGAGTGTTTCTCCAGGTGTTTCATATGTGTTGATGGAGATGTAGTTCTGCGGGACTCCTATTACACGCTCTGCAGTCTGTGGACCTCCACATCAAGCTCCTTCACTGCTCAAAGGTGACAGGAATTCATAATGAGACAGTAAGATGTGGCCCAACTGTTTTTACAAGCAGAACCGTGAGTCTCATGCTTAAGTGGAAAGGTGTTTTTCGAGGTTGCAGTTAAAACAAATTTCCATGTCTCTCTCAAAGCTAATCTTGAGCTGGTGTTGCCATTTTCTCAGACCACAACTAGAAAGTCTGAGAAATGCTCAAGTTGCCTCATCAAGGCAAAGTGGCATTTGACAAAAGCAAGGCATTATGAGATAATCCTGCCGTTTTCCAAGAACTGCTTCTCACATAAGCACTTGTTTACTTTTTCTATCATTCCTCATGCTTGAAGTCTTAAGGGTGGTGTCTAGTTACCTGCTTCCATGGCCTGGCTGACCATTCTAGCACCAATGCTAATCCCAGAATGGAAAAATACATCTCTCTGACAAATATTTGTCTGCACTTCACATCTGTTCAGTGCTTCTGTCAGGGCCTTTGACAACCAATGACCACAGAGTGAACACCCACCCACGCGCACACAAACACAATTTTTGGGGGGACTGTCCATTGGTGTTATGGTTTTTATATTATACTGTACAAACCATATGTTCTATTGCCCTATCCCTAAACCTACTCAAAATTTAGTGGTATTACTATACTTGTGGACATGGATTGCGGAACGAACCAAAATAAGGGGAGCTGGGAGGTGCGTTGCAGAACTACATTTTAATATTAGAAACAGTATTACTTAGCTGCCAGATATATTATCCTATGTATTTTTTAAGCTATGATTCTGGATAATTGATTTTTTGGAATATAGATCACGGTTCTCGCATGCTTCTGAAAACAAAACATTAGACAACCAAACAAAATAGTATGTAGGCTAATTTTCTTGAGTATTAAAATGTTTTAATGTAATAAAATAGTATATTTATAAATGTCTAAAATGTTATAAATGAGTAACAAATAGGCCTACAATATATATTTGAATCGAAACATTACTTTCAAACGTCATTTACTCATTTTGATAGTGGCTGCTGCCACATCAGAGTCTATATATGAACTATAATATTTTAACCCAATATATTTGTTATTATTTAATGTTCACAACACAGAAATGTAGCCTACTGTTTGAGAAGCTGTTTAAAACATAAAGCTTATGTGATGAGTGCCACTCTCTCTGGAACAGTGTCTGTGTGAAAGCAGCTTTAAATATTCTGATCCGATGTGTGACTGGCTTGTCATATTTCAAAGGTTTAGCGGAGTTGTCATTTAGGAATCGCATGTGTTTAAATCGAGATTGCAATCTTTTAAACATTAATCATGCATACATATTAGCCTATAGCTTATGTATTTTTGTTGCCTATAATTTTTTTACCAGACCTCAAAAGTAACCCGGGCCCAGGCCTGGGGTGATCCCCCTGACTCATGCTTTCCATGAGTTTTCATTTGTATGATTGTTTCAACCTAATTATTTATTTATTTATTTGTTTAGTTTAGTTTTAGTCAGGGTTCTCATCATAAAATAAAACCAAAACCATACATAACTTAAAATAAAATAAAATCTAACCATAACGCTAACCTTAAAATGGAAAAATAAATAAATAGAAAACAAAGTAATTAAAATGACAAAAACGTAACAAAATGACTGAACTTTATTTATTTATTTATCAAAAATAAAATTGAATTCTAATTTAAAAAATTAAAAATAAATGTAATATCAATAACATATCAAAACAATATGGTACTAACACAGGTTTTAGCTTTTATGTATATTTGTTTTGTTTTTAGTATTTTAAACTCAAAGCTGCTATAGTAATAATATGCTTAACAGTTTAAAATTTCACAGGGCTGTGTAGGTTTTTTTTTTTTTTTTCTATTTAGTGGCATTTTCATGGATAATCTTATTTCCATATTTAATTAAAATTATTGCAATGTTGTTGTTGTTGTTTTAACAACATACTGTGTATTTAAAAAAACTACAAGCAGAATTAAAGATCATTTTTAGTTTATTTAGATTAGTTTAATATTTTGATTATGTATTTTAATCTAGCTTCAATGTAGCCTTCAGTATATCCATTTTTATTTCAGTTGAAGAAAATATTTTAGTAATAGTAAAATAGTTCTCACTATTAACAAGCTGCTTATTAGCATGTATATTACCAGCATATTGGCTGGTTATTAGTACTTGCATATTAATGCCTTATTCTGCATAACCATATTTTAGATCCTACTCCAAGCCTAAAGTTAGCAACTACCTTACTCACAATTAATAAGCAGCAAATTAGCAGCTTAATTAATAGTGAATAGGTGTTCCCTATTCTAAAGTGTTACAATGTTTAAATTTTTGTAATTCACAATAATGTATAGCTTCTATCAAAACGTGCTCACTTTTAGTATGCACACTTGTTAAACACACTGCAGCAAATCACAAACCGATTAAAACCAACTATTCATCACATGCAAATTTGTAAAAACTGACTCTTAAGTTCCTCCTCATCAGTGAGGTGTCCACAAGGGTGAGCTTTGCCACCCCAGTTGCCACCCCAAAGCAGAGTATGGGATCGAAGTGAAGTGAGAGAAGAGCAACATGATTTTGACTGAAGTGGGATTTTTCGAAAGTCAAGCGAATTCTGTTTTTCACTCAGAGCGCTCCACTACCGCTCTATCACATTCACAATTAATGCCATAGCTATAAAAGCCATTCTAAACTGGTACTGCCACAAGGATTGTAACGGATCACTCACACACAGAAACCAAAAATTATTGTTAACGCTGCTGTGTGATTTATCAGTGATATCCAATAAAATTGCTTATAGAGAATACTTATTTGTGTTTTGAAGTAATCAAAACTCACAGCTTCACTATAGAGAGACGTTGCACAGACAGGCAGGCCTAAATCACACTCTCACAAATGCATTCAAATAAATTTTATTTTACTGTGCTTCTCTCTGATTTATTAACTGATAAAATAACTGATCAAAATGTACTGTTATTTCATCCTTCCAAACAAAATTTGTTCTTTAAAAAGCTGCAATGACAGATTTAACTTTAATGCTGATAACCTTAAAATCATTTAAAATAACACATTATTTTCTTTGGTTATTATTATTACTACTACTATTCATTAATTCATTAATTCTGGTCTTATCGGATCGGTTCAAGGGCTCTTACATTTACATTTTTATCCTGAGCAAATTGCATTGCATTTAACATACAGGCCTAAATAGTTCGATCAAGCCCATGATTCTGATGAGCTACATTTGACATATATCTTTAATAAAAGTTTATAAATAATCAAAAAATAAACAAAGTAGGTTTTTGTTGCTGTTTAGAATTTTAAATGAGCTCAAAATATTATCCAGTAAGTAGCTATATAAATCACTCTCCCTTTGACATTACTGTTATAGAAACAGATAATGCATTAAAATGAGGACCGCTCAGCTACTCAAAATTTACAGAAAATGTAAACTCTTCATACTCGTCATACTTCAGTACAAAACAATACTGAACTTTGAAAAAATACAAATTTAAAATTAAAAAAATAATAATAAAATAAAATATATATACTAGTGATTTTTTTTTTTTTTTTATTATAAATCCAGCAGCATAACATGGGAAAATAACTATATTATGGAGTGAAAATGCCAGATGAATAAATTAATCAGTGATCGTCTGCAGCTATATACAGCTATATATCACAGTGGTAATATCATGTAATTTTCGCTTTATAAGTGTTTGTTTTCAACCAGGCAGCAGGAACCTTGTGATTTAGCATTTGCATAATTTAGATGCAGACAAAAAAAAAAAAAAATATATATATATATATATATATATCTTTCCAAAAACTGCTTAACTGAAGTATGAGCAATATATGGCCATTAGGAGTTCATGGGGGTGTTATAAAACACTTGCTGTGGTATGGAAAATTGGGAGAGGGGGGTCGCATCTTTGTCACTTTTCTCACCCCTGACTTGCAGAACATTTTCTAAGGGGTTAGTGTTAGGGAATAAAATATATGGGGAGTGCCAACACTGATATAATTGCCACCCCTCATTCTGTTCCTGCACCCTATTTGCCACCCCAAGTATAAAATCCTGGACACGTTCCCGCTCATTATGACACATCTGAATGAACTGTATCATTAATGTGTGCCACATTGAGTGAATTTCATAATTGTAGCTTCAGTCAGACAGGAGAATGATTGTAATTGAAGCACCTAGTCTGCAGTTAGCTAAAGTAGAGTGCACTTGGCATTACAAGTGGCTTACTTACAGTTGTCTCTGCACATTAAACATCAAGCTAATTACACACTTCAGCTTTAATCAATACCTTTGGGCCAAAGGAAATGTCAGTGTAATGCAAGTGGATTGTCTCAAAAGGACTTCTCTTCTCTTCTCAGGCTTTTCCATCGCAAAACAACCAAAGTACTAATTAAGGATACGTTGCTTAATGACTGATACTCTCCTGCCAACAGGAACAAATTAGTCAAAACAGATTTTAGCGTCCCATGCTCCTCGGACAATAACAACAACACTGACTAGAGCAAAAAGGTGTACAGGGCACAACACAGGAACAGGAAATGGCCAGCAGCGTAAACAAAAACCACTTCAGGGACTTAATTTCAACCAGCTTCCCTTTTCTCTTTGAAAACTCCTGCTTAAAAACAATAGGCAACACTAAGAAAAAAGAGGTTAGTCAATGTCTATGTGACTTATAGGTGGCTGCACAATCATAAAGGGTAAAAGTAATCTGTCTGATATCTCAATGAACAACTTCCTCTTGGCTCAAACTGACCCATTCAACAGCACTATGGTATCTGGCATCACTAAAGAAGATTATTAAAAGGAACGAGTTTCCAAACCAGCTGACTCTAATCAGTTCCCTCTCAGGCCTGCTGTGAAATGGGAAATCACTGGGCATCTGTGTATAGAGATGAGATCTGGTAACCAGAAACGAACAGATGCGGCACTGAACTGTTTAATTTTTTATTTTACAATTTTGTGATGTTTGACTACAGCATGGCCAGTACAGCTTATTCTAGCCAGAAACTGTCTGCACAAATTCTATTCTATTCTATTCTATTCTATTCTATTCTATTCTATTCTATTCTATTCTATTCTATTGTGCATGGAAATCCATCAAAGTGACAGTAAAGACAAAAAGACAAAAGATTTCCATTTCAAATAAAAGCTGTTCTTTTGAAATGAGCATTCATAACATAACATCTTATAATAACTGTTTCATGAGCAGCAAATCAGCATATTGAAAATGATTTATGAAGGATTATGTGACACTGAATGCTGGAGTAATGATGCTGAAAATTCAGGTAAAATTTTATATTTTCCATTTTAACTTTAGTTAAAGTTTTTGTAATTTTCTTGCGTTTTCTCTCTCTTTTTTAAGAATATAAGGTTTATTAATTCATTTTCAGTACATCAAGCTATATGAAAATTTGAAGTTTTGCCTTGCTAAAATACTTTTTCATTTAATATTTTGTCTTTTAAAATATATAAAAATAGAAGAAAAAAATATATATGTTATAATCTGAATAATATACTTGTTTACATCATTTTTACTACACTCACATACTATACCTGTCAATAGAATAAAACACTTGATTAATCTTATGATTGTAAATCAAAAACAAGACAGCAAATTCTGCATATTTATTAGTGAAAGTGAAATGACATTCAGCCAAGTATGGTGACCCATACTCAGAATTTGTGCTCTGCATTTAACCCATCCGAAGTGAACACACACACACACTGTGAACACACACCCGGAGCAGTGGGCAGCCATTTATGCTGCAGCGCCCGGGGAGCAGTTGGGGTTCGATGCCTTGCTCAAGGGCACCTCAGTCATGGTATTGAAGGTGGAGAGAGAACTGTACATGCACCCCCACCTACAATTCCTGCTGGCCCGGGACTCAAACTCACAACCCTTCAATTGCCAGTCCGACTCTCTAACCATTAGGCCACGACTTCCCCTTATTATTATTATTATTATTATTATTATTATTATTATTATTATTAGTAGTAGTAGTAGTAGTAGTAGTAGTAGTAGTAGTAGTAATATATATATATATATGTTTTTTTTTTTTTTTACAGTTTGTTCACACTTTATTTTAAGGTACAATTCTCACTAGTAACAAACCATTACACCTTTGCCTAAATAAACTCCTAATTTGCTGCTTATTAAAAGTTAGTAAGGTAGCTGTTAAGTTTGGATATTGGGTAGGATCAGGTATGGAGAAAATGGTCATGCAGAATATGTGCTTTATATGTACTAATTAAACAGGAAAAAGAGTTAATCATATGCATGCTAATAAGCAATTAGTTAATAGTAATTATAAGTCTCTCTACTAAAGTGTTAACAACAGTTTTTCTTTGTACATTTTAAAGGACCATCTAGCACCTCGCTAGATCCCAGTTTGAAAACCCTTAGACTGGGATTAGAACAATTTGTGAAGCATACAGTAAAGTCGCAATTACAAGAAATAAGTGGCTGATGCTTTTGATGTCAGCTAGACATCCCATAATGTTGGTTTGGAAGGTTATTTATAGTTTCACAAGTGATATGAATAGAACGTAACTGTGCTTTTCGAAGTGCCACCACTGACAAAGGTCTTACAGTAATCCTTCCAGGACCCCTTTTAAAGCTCAACTTCTTTGAAAGATGAGTTGTGTCCAGACAGGAGACCAATATCATATTGCCATAAGTGCTCATTAGAGTGAAACATTAGCTTGTTCTTGGCTGGATATGTGGACATCTCTTGTGTGATTTGTGCGCACAGCTGATTGTCGACCTCCGATGACAAGGTTGTCTTAAGTGGACAGCCAATGAGGTTTTGACGGAATTTATGCACATTCATTTCTGGCAACATGAATCTTCATGACACTTCCAAACATCTTCACCTGTTGGAAAAGCACACGGAGACTGAAGACTGACCCTGGCGATAAGGGGACAATTAGCTTCAGTGATAAACGTCTCAGTAACACTTAATCTTATTGCAGGCCAGCAACTGAAGATCCTGCCTAATGAACACTAAGTAATCCAAGCTAAAACACTAATTATCTGTGTCCCACTGATTCCAACTTCAAGTGCGTCACCAGCAGATGACATCACTGGATGGACTGAAAAATGGGCTGAGGAGACACTGTATATATCCAGATACAGGAAATAAGAAGATGTTGGCTTCAATTAGTGTAATTATGATATTGATGAGGAAACATGAGTAAGTCATTAGATAAATTTGAACTGTTAGGTCAAAGTTCATGAAGTCCACAGTCTGAATGTGTTTGGATTCAGAAGGGAATTATAAGGTATGACATCACCGCTGCTCCACCAACATCAGTCTGAAAAGGAAAGAAAATGTAATATAACACATAAAAACACATCCATCTGTCGACACTTGAAGATGAAGTATTTTAATGCAGAAGTAATACAATTAATACAATTAATACTATTTAGAAATATATATAAAAAGAAAAGTTGCAACGGAAAGCAACTGAAGTTCAAATGTAACTAATATATCAGTCTATCACAAACTGATTTTTTTTTAAACTATATATATAAACTATATATATATATATATATATATATATATATATATATATATATATTAATTTATAAATGATAAAGTATATAAATAATTTATCTTAATACAAATTTTCTTTATATGTAGTGAAAAAGTAGCACACACGCACACACGCACACACACGCACACACACACACACAATAAAACACACAAATATAGAAATGTTTTCTTTATTTTAACTGTATTTAATTTATTTTAGTTTTAATTTAAATATATATAATTTATAGCACAAATTATAGATAAAAATATTTTATTTTATAATTTATACACATTTTTTACTCTTAGTTTATAGTTCATGTGCTAACTATTGTAAAATATAGACCATTTAATGCTAAAAAGTTTTGGGGTGTTAATATCAATATGTTAGTCTCAATTATCTACAAGGCAGTGTGCTCCAAAACACTGACAAAGTTTGCATTTAGAAGATATAAGCATTCAAAAATTTTATTTTGTCACATTTGCCAAAACCGTTCAACTTTTTTTTCTTATCAAATCTTCTGACCAATCAAACGCTCTCTGAAAGCCGGGAGGGAGTTATTCAGATATGCTTTTAAAAATGTAAATATGCTTTCAATTGGGGGAAATGATGTCTGGTTTCATGTTGTGTTACGCAAACCGTGGCAGCACATATAGGACTTTGACGCGATCGCACGGAGCGTTTAAAAAACACTTTTTAATTCACACTGAAGGCATCAAAACTATGAATTAACACTTGTGGAATTAAATACATAACAAAAAGTGTGAAACAACGGAAAATATGTCATATTCTAGGTTCTTCAAAGTAGCCACCTTTTACTATGATTACTGCTTTGCACACTCTTGGCCTTCTCTTGATGAGCTTCAAGGGGTAGTCCTGAAGACCTGAAGACCTGAAATGGTCTTCCAACAGTCTTGAAGGAGTTCCCCGAGAGATGTTTAGCACTTGTTGGCCCTTTTGCCTTCTGTCTGTGGTCCAGCTCACCCCTAAACCATCTCGATTGGGTTCAGGTCCGGTGACTGTGGAGGTCAGGTCATCTGGCGCAGCACCCCATCACTCTCCTTCTTGGTCAAATAGCCCTCGATGCCTTCAGTGTGACTCTACAATTGTCATAGTCATGAAAATAAAGAAAACTCTTTGAATGAGGTGTGTCCAAACTTTTGCTCTGTACTGTATATATATATATATATATATATATATATATATATATATATATATATATATATATATATATATATATATTTTTTTTTTTTTTTTTTTAATCTAGAGGGTAATCTGTGGCTGTCAAATGGCTTTACCGAGCTCAACAGCTCTGACCCATGCAGATATACACAAAACGCTATTAGCTAATTTAAAAAAGGGGGCGGGGCTCATAAATATGTCCCGCACTGTCTTCTTGCTTCCGTTTAAATTATGTCACCACACAGAAAAACACTGCGTCTTTCAAGGCACTTCAGGGTACCTTTAAAATATGTAGAAATCAACATTAATATATGTAGAAAGAAAAGAAAAGAAAAGAAAAGAAAAGAAAAGAAAAGAAAAGAAAAGAAAAGAAAAGAAAAGAAAAAAATCTAGATTTGGAGGACAGTCCATTTAATATTTATCATTCTAATTCATAAGAATTCAAGACATTCATAAACGCAATGAAAAATTCAACAAACAATTTATTCTAATTTATGAATACTGTCTGGTAATGGTTTAGTTTACACAGAACAAATGTCAGTGTCCTCAGAGACATTTTATACTTGATATCATACTTGATAAAGAGAGCTAGTCAGAAGCAAAGACAGACAGCGCTAAACAAATAATCTAAAAATAAAGTACAAGTTATGTGGTTTAGGCTTAAAGGGGATTAGTAGAAAACTAAAATTACATTTTAACAACAGAAGCACACAAACATGTCCACGCTTGTGAGTTGTGCCTGCATCTACCATTTAGAAATGTGAGCAATGTACCGCTGCAAAGTAAGCGAGCAGATGCAATCAGTCAAACTTGCTGTCTCTCTTCCTTTTTGCCCTTCTATCTAAACAGAGCTATTGCCATGCTGTCCTTCAGCTTGACATGGGTTTTTAACTCTCCCTTTTTTTACCTTTCCCATCTCTTCTTCACTGTCTCCTGGATGCTGCTGAAGCGTTAACCAGCAGGGCTGCATTCCTGTGGCTACAGGTTCAAATCTTTTCAAGCAAAACATAGCAAACCATGCAAAGGAGTTCCCATGGGCCTATTCTTGGCACACATTGTAGTTAGCTGTAAAAACATTTGTGTGTATTAGGAGACCACAGGCCATGAGAAGACACACTACAGCTTTAGAGTCTCACTAGGTATGCACACTAGTGAGTTCACTTGAATGTGGTCTGGGTTACGGTTCATGTGCACATGTGTTAGTTTGTATGAACACAAACCATCCGAAGCATGGCAGAACTAGAATATGTGTAGTGTACTAACAATTCTGCAAGACCAAATGGTTGTTGGGCAACTAACTTGACATACAAATCATTTGAATAAAATAAAATAAAATGCAAAAAGAAAGAAAAAAAAGGAAAAATTCTTTGCCTCTGTTTTTTTTTTTTTCGTTCCTTTTTTTGGAAGCTTATCTGCAATCAGCAATTCTGAAAGCTCATTACAGCATGCAGGAGCCGGCGCCGGAGATCAGTGCTGTACACCAAAACTGTATAACCACCAAAAACATCTCCTCGCTAGTCTATGTGCATGCTTGATCGAATTACTATACATGCGTATTGCTTAACAGTCTTACAATTTCTATAAAATAAACAGGTCGAGAAAAAGCCAGGGATAACATGCTGATGTCTGTTTAGATTCTGTTGAAGGGACCTCACACTGATTCAAACAATCAAAACAAACCAGACAAAACATACAGTGGAGAGTAGACCAGACTGAAGGTGAAGCAAAAACAACAAACCCCGCTCTGCCCACAGAATGCTGGACAAATATAGCACAAATAATGTCAGGGAAACTGCACCGGAGTTTCAACTGCTTTCTGAGAATAATCTTATTCTCTGAATATATGTATTTATGTGTATATATATATATATATATATATATATATATATATATATATATATATATATATATATATATATATATATATATATATATATATATATATATATATACCAGAGTTTGGTTCCAGAATGCTATGAATACATTTTTATCAATTTGGGTAAAACATTTATTTTCTTTACCAAAAAAATGGTAAGATGAAAACCACTATGTTATATTTTAAACGTTCACATACTATCTTTAGGTTTTAATAACATAAAAAATTCAAATTTAGATTTTGATTATAATATTTATTATAAAAACTGATTATTTTTTTCCTAAAATGCAGTGAATCAAATGAATCAATATAAAAGTTGTCACCGCCACTGAATTGGACCCGGAACTGATGCCCATGCTTTCCCGTACACACCGCCCAGTCCTGAACTTTAACGACTGGATGATTGATTTCTCGGTGTGGGATGTGCCTCATGACCAAGCCCCATCCTGGTTCCTTTCTTCCCGGAGCTCACGAAGTCATGGAATGGACCCTTTCTCAGCCAGAAGCCGCTCGTCTCCCTCCTCCATCCTCACCACCATCCTCCATTCCCCATGTGGAGAGAGCGGTTGCAGTGCTCTTGTGCCTGCAAAATTGGAAGAATAAAAAAAAATCCAAAACCTGTAGGACCATGGCAGTGATCGCTAAAGCCTACAGTGCTGAGGGTCAAGTTGCCTCTGCCTTGCATGCCATGGGGATCCTGCAAGTCCACCAACCCAAGGCACTCAAACTCTCCCCAGCAGTTCTCGGCAGTGCGGCAACAGAATGAGGCGTTCCAGCACATCCTGCCCAGGCGTGATCCTCCAACTGCCACCGCTCTATCGCGGGTCAGGCCTCAGCCTGCCCGTCACCGAGGGCACCCTCCTGTGGCCTCTAGAGCTGCTCCATCCCATGCTGAGACCCCGTTAAGGCCCCTAAGTCCTCCAGGCTGTCAGGATCATGGGTTGACAGTGAGCATCGCACTGCCTCCTCACTCACACTCCCATCACCAGCAGCCAAGAGTTTAAGGACACGGGGAGTCCTGCTGTAACTTTATTATTATTATTATTATTAATATTATTATTATCATTATTATTATTAGCCTATTATAGGCAAATATATATATATATATATATATATATATATATATATATATATATATATATATATATATATATATATAAATATATATATATATATATATATATATATATATATATATATATATATATATATATATATATATATATATGCCTATAATAGGCTAATAATAATAATTCTTCTCAATCCGGTCTTGGAATTGTAATAATACAGAGGAAAACAGGAGCAGAAATGTTAAAATATAAATTCTGCTTGGAGCGAACTTTTTTTTTAAGCCCTGGTTGGCAGTGCATCTAGCCTTGCAGCAGTTCCATGTGTTGATCAGCATGTACAACACTGCGAATGTTTCAAACATCAACTTAGAGGGAAGTCTACGATCACATCACATTTCTCAACCTGCCTGCCATCTCCTCCTCTGGATGCAGCTTAAATCGGTGCATGTCATCCACATTCTTGGAGAGCTCAATCATGCAGCTGATGCACTCTCATGACAGCTCATGTTCCTCAGAGAATGGCGACTCCATGCTCAGACGGTCCAGCTGATTTGGAGTCAAATCAGGGAGGCCCAGGTAAACCTGTTTGCTTCCCACAAGTCCTCCCACTGCCAGCTGTATTACTCCCTGACCGAGGCCCCCCTTGGAATGTATGCAGTAGCACACAGCTGGCCTCAGGCTTCCACCAGTAAGCCTGCTTACACAGACACTATGCAAGGTCAGGGAAGACTAGGAACAGGTCCTGCTGGTTGTGCTGTACTGGCCCACCCAGACCTGTTTTCTGGAACTCACTCTCCTCATGACAGCCCCTCCTTGGTGGATCCCCCTGAGGAAGGACCTCATTTCTCAGAGGCATGGCATGCTATGGCACCCGCACCTGGAGCTTTTTGAACCTCCATGTGTGGCTCCTGGACTGGACTCGGCAGACTTAAGTGGTCTTCCACCGACAGTGGTAGACACTATCATTCAGGCTAGATCTCCGTCTATGAGGCAAGCCTATGCAGTAAGGTGGAGGTCACAAACTGGTGTTCTTCTCACAGAGAAGACCCCCAAAGCACAAATAGAGTAGTGCTTTCTTTCTTGCAAGAAATGCTGGAGTGTAGGCTGTCACCCCACACCTTGAAAGTGTATGTGGCTGCTATCGCAGCACATCATGATGCAGTGGACGGCCGGTACCTCATAAAGCACGATCTCATCATCAGATTTCTGAAGGGTGCCAGAAGGTTCAATCCTCCTAGGCCACACAGGTGCACTCCAGGGATCTCTCTACCATCCTGGCTGGCCTTCAGAGAGATCCCTTTGAGTTTACAGTTGAGTTTAAATCCCTGTAAGCTAAGACAATAGGGTCATGGACCTCCAAGCATTTTCGGTAAGCGAAGAGTGGCTTGTGTTCGTGCCGGCCTACTCTCATGTTGTTCTGAGACCCCAGCCTGGGTACATGCCCAAGGTACCCACCACACCTTTCGGTGATCAGGTGGTGAAATTGCAAATACTGCCCTAGCGTTGCTGTGTCCCGTACAAGTGTATGTATATATATATATATATATATATATATATATATATATATATATATATATATATATATATATATATATATATATATATATGTGTGTGTGTGTGCATGTGTGTGTGTGTTTTAAAACATGAAACAAAATTAACTTTAAATTCTTTTTTTTCAGGATTCTTTGATAAATAGAGAAATCTTTACTGTCACTTGAAATCAATTTAATCATTCTTTACTGAATAAAAGCATTACTGACCCCAAATGTTTCTACAATAGAATATATTTTATTTTATAAAGTAATTTTTCCCCCTGAAAAACTATATGCCGAGTTGGTTTTTAACATGTCAGTAAATTATTGCATTGTATTGCAACATAGTTAATTAACATAAAAATTTATTAATTAAACAGAAAACTTTGACAGCCCTAAAAGAACACATTTCCCTCCACTCTTATATTCTGATCTGGAACTCCGCAAACAGACAAATGTTTAAATATCAGCATTAGAGTACCGGCACTAAAGGTTCCATAATTGTACTTAGTATACTGATAAAATGAAGGAGATTGTAAGCTCTTGAACTATATGTCGTAAAAACGTCTGAGCGTGTGAGCATACATTATCGGTGTATATTTTCATAAGGCACTCGTATTCATTTGGGGCTTGTAATAGGAAAAGACTGAGGAAATAATTCAGCAGCACAAGTGCAGCCCATAAAAGGGCACGTTTGTAAAACAAACAATGCGGCTACAAAGAGGGCTATCAGGTTAGAGCGCAGAACACCAAAAACAGCTTAAGCAGGATGTGGTCGATTCATTGACAATTATTCATTTTCCCCACAGCTTAATAGCGTAGTTCTACCGTTGTGCTGCAAAGTGCCATTGAATAACTTACACACACACACACACATACACTATACAGCAATGAGACGCAGCCGAAACTGTGGTCTGAGATGGGACGCGCTGCTTTGGTCTCAGTTTGGTGGATAATTATCACAGCTGAACCAAAGGCTGAATTGGAGTCCGGAGAACTCAAGAAGCTGTCAGACGCTCCGCTAATCGCCTCCCACACAGAGCGAGATAAGAGCGCTCTGCCCTTCTACAGGGCCTCCATCAAAGGGGAATACCCACAACACTTGCCTTGGTTAACCTACAGATCCTCAACAGTACTTTACAGCAGTGCTGAGGAAAACAACTGAGGATAATTATAATAATTAGTCATTGGTGGCTGGTGACTGGTGAAACCACTAAAGAAGATCTGTGTGATTAACCCTATAAAGCTACATCATATTTGCTACATAATTTCTAAGGCATGGTCAAAACTTTGCTGAAAACCTGTTGTACACAATCTATTACATGAGAGTTTATTCTGTATAAAGCCTTTTAGTATAATTATAAAGAAATCCATCATCAGGTTGTGGTTCACGTGTCTTTTTGCTGTTAAAATGTTTAATGGTTTATAAAGTGAACATGAGAATAATATTGTTAGTAATATTTCAAGACGAAAACTTACTGGACTGAAGCAATTTAGGTTTACTGGATTATCCATACAATGTTTATTAGAAAAATTTTGCTAAAATATGAGTATCAAATATAATGGTTTTCAATGAATGGTTATTTGTTAATTTCCCAATCATCATTGTACTGCATTGCATTATATATTTTGCCTCCACAATAAAAACTACACCCAGGGAGCAGTTGGGGGTTCGATGCCTTGCTCAAGGGCACCTAAGTCATGGTATTGAAGGTGGAGAGAGAACTGTACATGCACTCCACCCACCCACAATTCCTGCCGGCCCGGGACTCAAACTCACAACCTTTCAATTGGGAGTCCGACTCTCTAACCATTAGGCCACGATTTCCCACGACTAAACTGATGGTGTTTCAATGAAGCCCTTGTCATGGCACTCCCCCTCTACCCCTACAGCATTAAGGTGGCAGGGTGATAAGATATGGATATAAGTTCCTCCTCAAACCAGCTCAAACCAGCCGTCTAGTTCGCCCCCATACCACAGCTCTCCACCCCTAAGGGAAACAAAGGTTATATTTTAGGCGCCTCATTTACAAGATCATGTCAGAACTATATGTGACATTTCCAGCCCCATTACATCTGAGGTATCATTTATTTCTGTGATATAAATAACGATGGGGGGGGGGGTGATATTTGAAAACTTGTTAGAATAAAATGGCTTTGCTAAAGCTAATCTGATAATTTTATGCATTCTATATACAGCGGGTAAAATAATAATTAAACACATCAACATTTTTCTTAGTAAATATTAAGGTTCTTAAGGTGCTGTTGATATGAAATTTGCAACAGATTTGGTTAACAACCAAAGTAATCCATACATACGTACAATGAAAACAAAACAAACACAAATTAGGAAATTAAGTTATGTGTAATAAAATGGAATGACACAAGAAAAAGTATTAAACTACTGAAATGTAATTAATACTTTGTACAAAAGCCTTTGTTTGTAATGACAGCTTCAAGATGCCTCCTGTTTGGAGGAACTAGTAGCATGCATTACTCAGGTCTGATTTTGGCCCATTTTTCCTCACAAGCAGTCTTCAAATCTTCAAGGTTCTGTGGGCCTCTTCTATGAACTCTGAATTTTCTATTGGATTCAAGTCAGGTGATTGGCTGGACCATTCTAACGGCTTTTTTTTTTTTTTTTTTTTTTTCTGAAACCAATGGAGAGTTTCATTGACTATGTTTTGGACCATTGTCTTGCTAAAATGTCCACCCTTGCTTCATCTTCATCATCCTGGTACTGTAGGCATTGGGACTCCTTTGACTAGGGGCAGGACAGCTTTCTATGTACTGATAGATTTCTTCTGGTGTCTTGGATTTTTACCTGTGACATAATTCTATTTTATTACACATCCTTATTTGTTTTTGTTTTTTTCTTTGTATGTATGGATTGCTTTTGTTGTTACCGACATCTGTTGAAAATTTTAATTCAACAGCCCTTTTAGAAATATATTTACTGAGAAAAATTGTGACACGTTCAATACTTATTTTAACTGATGTACAGTTTATACTTCCACAATCCTGAATGGAAATGACACATAATAAGTAAACATATTTTGCTCATGTGACATTTATCAACACAGTCTCGATGCAATGTGTTACCATTTTAATTTTTAAGAAGTGAAAAAGATTCAAACTTAATCATCACTTCATAAAAAAAAAAAAAGAAATACATTCTATATTCAGGTTTGTTTTTATCCTAATTGTTGTTGTTGTTGTTTTGGACCCCCATTTATATAAGGTGGCCTTAACTTCTATGGACTTATTGTATTCATATAGTATTGCAAAATAATTGAGCTTCTTTTAGGTGGGTGAGGTTAGGGACAGATTTGGTGGAATGGGTAGTTTTAAGGTGTAAGAGATTTAATTACAGGTATAATTACATGCAGTTTTTATTTATAATATATGTACAATGTAAAAACGTGATTGTGCACAATAAGTCCCTTGTATCAAATAGTTTTCATTTGTTTACATTAAAAGCTATCATTTTCACACAGGATGTACTGAAATCTTTATTTCTGTCTTTGTTTAGATTATCTTTTATTATTATTATTTAATTATTTTTTTGTATTATATATATATATATATATATATATATATATATATATATATATATATATATATATATATATATATATATATATATATATATATATATATATATTAATGGATATGTTTGAAAGTCTAGGTCTAGCACAAGAGCTATAAACATTTTAACAAGTCAACTGTTTAACTGTTTCTAGCCAATTTGATGTCCTAGGCAAAATCCCTATTGGCGCTCCCCCAGATAATCCCTAGTAGCGAAGACATTGCACATTTGCACATAAATCACACATAAATTAATTTTATAACATTTGGATTTGGATACATGTTTAGATATGATCAGTGGCTACTTTTTGTATTCATCTGTTTTTTGTTCAATTGTTTTGTTGTTGTTGCTTGAGACATTGATTTAAAGTGTCATTTATTGTGTTATTATTTCAGTCAACCCTATAAAACCCTTTGTTACCCCAAACTACATATAAAAGCTTGTTCAATGGCAAAAAAGTAATCAATGCAGCTACTTAATCCTTAGCTACTCATTAACGTGTGAACTTTCCCTTTAAATAACGTGACGCTATGCCCTCTTTGTGAATGACGCTGTTCTGTGAAGTTAGAAATGAATGAATTGATTCAGAATTTCAACACGTCCTTAAGGATGCATTAAACTCGACAAAGTGGATTAATAAAGGATTTATTGATCTTGTAAATTAGCAAATTGTACTATAACAATATTTTTTAATTGGCTGTTAAAGTTTAAAAAACAATGCATTGTCGCAAAAACAAACACCTTTTGGACAATCTCGCAACATGATTTATCAACTGCCACAAATACTGCCTAAACAAAATACTGATTTTGTGCACTTTATGTACTGTACCAATATTTTGAACTTAGCCTTATTGCAAGGCAAAAAAAAACAAAAAAACAGTGTCTTGCCAAAGTACTGACAGAGCCCATTGATCTAATGGTGTTGATTAATGCTCCAAATGCAAACTTTACATGCAACAATCAGGCAGCAATTGACAGGACTCTGATCCAGTGGCATACAGCTATCATCATTTTGATAGTACAGTATACTCTAGCCCAATGATGTTGGGGGATCCAGTGGAGGCGGCAGTAATATTTCAGGGTTACCATGCCACTCTTTATCAAAACCCTGCTAAAATGTAGCAATGTAGTTCCAGTATGAGCGCTCATGGCATCCCTTCAGCTGGTGGCACCCTAGGCGACCACCTAGCTTGCCTATTCCTAGAAACGGCACTGCAAGTTGGTATGATTATTTTGGGTCTTCATGAATTGTCTACAGTATACTTTGGTCAAAATCCCTAGATGGTTGTACAACTACAGTTATTGAACCAGTGTGAACCAACACTGAACTGAACTTTTATCAGAGGTGCTTTACAGCAGAATCTGTCTCATATTTGAAGTTTTATAATTTATCCTGTTTATTACTGAAAATACAGCTATGTATTTAATAAAGCCCTATTTAAATAAAAGTGACCTGACCTCATGTTTAAGTCTCTGTTCATAGCAAACACGCTGTTTCTGGCATGCACTTTCAAGTGATCTGACAAAGAGGCTTTACTTTATGCAATCTTTCAATGGGGCATTTTAGCTCAGTCACTCAGAGTTATTTAAAACTGTGTCATTTTAGTTTAATAAGTGCCACGATTTGATGGAGAAACACACCTCACTCTCACACACACACACACATATTACACCATCCTCTGTCCACTCAAAGAGACCTCACGTCCTCACATCCCACAGGACTGGACATTTGAATGAAGGTTTGGCCAATCAAAGAAGGCTCTGTTTTTGACCAATAAAGGCATGTTTTGTTGGTGTTACTTAAATGCATTATTAATGGTTTATCACATCTGAAGGCTGGCTCACGGATGAATTCAGACAAACAAATGGGGTGGGATGTGAGAGGCCTAAGACAGAGGTAAACAGATTGTGTACATGTGTGTGTATGCGTCTAGTAAGGGTGGCGCTGGTCTGGCTGATGGACAGAAGCCATGCCGGAGCCAGACATTTCTGATGATGGCATCAGCGTTTTGACGGCAGACTGGAAAGTAAAAACATCTTTGTCCTCCATCCATCGCGGCCCGGCTTGCTAATGCAAGCCTTGATTATTAGCCTAGGTAACGCTTGCAGGGTGTGAAAAAAGAGCAGGACATTGGCTATCCAGTAAAGCCCTGTACGAAAACATTTAGGCTTATTTTGACAGCTCAGACAGTACATAAAGTCTCACGAGGCTGTAAAAATAAAAATATTAACAGTTACCGAAAGTTCACTAATGCTGACAGTTCAAAATAAAATGGAAATAGTTATTTTGTTCTTCCTTGCTTTTCTTCAACATCTTGTATGGTGCCTAGATTGATTAGCAGGGCTCCAGGGTAATGTGGGTGTTTAGGGAATTAACATTAGGGAGGCATTTTAGCTGCATGAATGAAGAGAAAGAACAAGCTGTTTTCTTCAGGTCCAAGAACCAGCACAAACCAGACCAAGGTGGTTATGTGTTGATGGTTCAAAAGAGGGGTTTGGGAACTCCAGCTCCAGCTGGCTGACTAGCTGAAAAACAACTTGGTTAGGCTAGTTATATAGGCTAAATATTGTGTGAGATGATAGGAATGAAGCAAGCAAACAAGAAAACAAACCAGTGACAACTGCTAGTTTTTTTTTTTTTTTTTTTTTTTTTTTTGCAAGTAGATGGATAGCACTATACTATACTATACTATACTGAATTATTAGAAAAGCAATGCACAGCCAAGATGGTGGTGCGGCCATGACACGAAGCGAAGTGGTATGAAAAATTTTGAGCATAACTGTACTGTGTTTATTAAATAAATTAAATGTAATAACTGAACATTTCTGTAAATTTAGGCCAAACGATGAAACACACACACACACACACACACACACACACACACACACACACACACACACATATATATATATATATATATAAATATATATATATATATATATATATATATATATATATATATATATATATATATATATATATATATATATATATATATACATATACATATACATATATATAAAGGATAATAAAGTAATTTATAATATCTCACCACCAAACTAAACATTCTATTTGCTTTAACAAGTAGTTTGCACTAAATAGCTTAAAATGTTAATTGTCTAACAAAACGAGGTGAACGTGGACAGATAAAACACTGAGGAACACTGACTTCCAGAGTTTGTGGCCAATCAGTGGGATCTGAACTGATGGACTCAGTTCTGTCTGTCTCAGCATCAGTCTGTGTGGCTCGTCTGAGGCTGTGCATAGGTGTCCAGTGATACAAACAATGGATGGCGTCTACATACTTGTCAAGGCTGTTCTTTAAAATGGTTTTGTTTGGCAATACATTTTACTTGTTCCCCCCCCAAAATTCCAGATATTTCTCCTCTTGCTACCGCAGTAACTTTACAGTCCCATCCTAGCCAACAAACCGGATCTTTTTGAGCTGACATGCACTGACCACAACAACTTTAATCACAAAGCCAGCTGCACCCTCACATGAGCAGCTTCAGCTCGTGCAGGGTCATAACACATACGGAAATCATATTCACATTACCATTCAAAACATTCTCACGCACATCATTAATCATCATCAACAAGGATCACAATATCCAAAACAATTGCAATATGTCATTACAAACATTATGCCCCATACCACTAAAAAGCAGTGTTTAATATTCCAGAACAACTCAAGCACGCACAAAAAATAGTTTGCATATGGAATGCTTGAAGTTTTCTTCTGCTGTTAAAATGCAGAGAAGTACGACAGAAGCAGTAAATATAAAGTGTTTTGTTTGAAGCAAATCCTCTCACTATGATTCAACACTTGCAGCAGTGTCATTCTCTCCATCTCTGATTTTCACGGTCCAACATTTACAACGTGATCGTTTTGCCTTTATTCAGTCTCTGTTTGTGCTCAATTTGAACAGGCTTGGCACCATCTTGGACGCCGTTTGCAGAGAGACCACATTTACGTCATGATACTCAATGTGGCCCGTATTCAAACAACTCTCAGCGATGTGCAACTCCTGTCCATGTACAGTAGCAGCTATCCTCAAAATCACACCATAAAAATATATATATACTTCAACACTCCAAAAATCCCAGAGTTATGAGTGCTATTACCTGCCATGCAATTGGATTTTGAAGGTAAAACAAAAATAATTTTACATTTCATTTTTTTTTTTTTTTTTTTTTTTTTTTCATTAGTTTGAAAAGCTCTTAATTTTTAAGTACCTAAATGGACTTAACTCTCAAAATATGCATATAAAACAGTCATTTTACAATTTGCTACATTATCTAAATTAATTTTGGTCACTTAGTTGGGGGTCTATGCAGTTTTCGCTATAAAATATCTATTAACTCAAAATTTACCTCAATTTTACCTCAATATTAACTGCTTATTAATAGTTAGTAAAGTATTTGTTATTTGTAGGATTAAAAAGGATCTTAAATATGGTCATGCAAAATAAGGCATTAATATGTGCTTTATAAGTTCTTATAAACAGCCAATATGCTAGTAATATGCATGCTAATAAGCAGCTGGTTAATAGTGATAATTGTTCCTGTAAAAGTGAAACCTGATTTTTTTTTTTATAAATGTATTAATAAATAATAATTAGCAACTGATTCATTCTTATTCATAGCATCTTTAGGTTATAATGACATTACAGATTTGGATTTTCAAAGACTTATACAATTGTTTTACACACACACACACACACACACATACATATAAATAAATATACTAATCTTATATATAGGCACTGGACTAAAAATGCATTCATCAGTCATCACTCCCAAAATGAATTCAACAGGTCATCTGGTTTGATATAAATAAATTACAACGAGAAAAGAAAATTTCATCATGAACAAGAACATGAACAATGTCACATTAGACCACAGAAATTACATTTCCCACATTCAACTTCCAAAAGTGCATTCATCTTTGCCATGTTACATTCATTTAGTTGACTAGTACTATATGGAGTATTAACAAAAACATAAATAGCTAAAATGGTCATATGATGCAATTTAAATTCATTCAAGAAATGGGCTGTTCCTCTCTTTAGCCGCCAGCTGCCGCAAACTCAAGCTGCAGGTCATTCCTCACTCAAGCCCCTGGCTGTTCTTCACTCTAGCCGTCGGCTACCACTCATTCAAGCCACGGGCTGTTCCTTACTCAAGCCACTGGCCATTCCTCACTCTTTGCAAGGACAGTCTGGCACTTCTGAGTGTGACTCACGGTATGTAAGTTTGGTTGCACCAGCAACTAAAGCAAAGTCTGAGGTGTGGAAAAGTTTTGACCATGTTTGTAATGAGAATAATGAGTGAATAATGACGCACCATCAGTGACTACGTTTACAAGCTGTTAAAATTCGGGTTATGGTCGGGTTAAGGTCACTATTCGGGTTTCTGAAACATTCGGGATAACCCATTTACATGCGTGAGCAGAGAGAGTTAATCCTGTATACACGGAATGTGTAATCAGTCGCCAATATCCCGATGTAAACGGCGACGCACGGTTAGCGTCTGGACGTACGGACAACATTAAGACCCAAATGCGTCATTTCCGATTCTTCTTCCTGTATTTTATGCACCGTCTCTACTCAAAAGACCAAGATTCCTTGCGAATAGAACATGCGCAGAACACACATTTTGATGGGAATATGCCGAAACACGTTTACAAGACCAAATATTCGGGTTAGAAAAGGGGTACCCCAGGTATAATATTATGTATAATATAATAATAAAAGTAATATTTCCGTAAGATGCTTGAAACATTTGGCCAATCACAACGCACTGGATAGCTGGCTAATCAGAGCACACCTCGCTTTTCAGAATGATGAGCCTTGTAAAAATCGATGCATTTCAGAATGCGGGGGCATAGAGGAGAACATAGAATGTACATTATGTAGAAAATTTATGTGGTAAATAGTTTTTACCTTAAACCACATAAACACATTAAATTACACCAAATACACCAAATAATGTTGTTTTTTAGCAACAACATATGACCCCTTTAATAAAAACACTTAACTTGACAAGCTAAGCAATATCATGTTACTAATCAAAGGCGATTCATCTAATGAACACTATATAGCTGGTTGGTGATCTACGACTCTGTGTACAATAAAAATGTCAATATTTTATTTAATAATAACAACACTAGTACTACTAATATCCTATGCTTATTATTTAATTTAATCATGTAATATATGTAATATATGTAGTATCTGTATAAAATATTATTATTATTTTTTATTTTTTTTACTTGAGATCCATGACAACTCATAATATGGCCTCTATAATCATTCTTAACATTATTAAAAGCATCATGTTCACAGGACAGGGTGTTGTTATTACAGTGTGTTCTTACATTGAGTAACAGAGCATTGAGTAAGAAGTCAGTCAGTGTTATGATAAATGAGTACGAGGAAACAGAGCTCAGTTCATTCAGTCAGCTGCAGACTTTATGAATATATTTGCAGTTTTAACACTATAACTTTCTGTTCAAATTTTTTTCTTTCTTTCTTTTCCCCTGTACTACCCTAATTATCCACATGTTTTTCTTCCACCTGATTTTGAAAGCTTTCCCCTTTACACTGTGCTTTCTTTAATCTCAATTTACAACCTCATTCCCTTTGTTTTTGTACACTATTTTGCTTTCTTGGGCCTTTCTCTCAAGTCTGTGCCGCCCACACCATAGCATTATTCCAAGGACTCCTGTTTCCCCTCCACCGGTGACACATCCACTCATTCAGAGGAAGTGCAGGGAGGCTACACATTCCCTCTGAGCTTTCTGAAACCCTTTGGGTATGCATTGAAAAATTAATGCTAAAACAGGGGTTCTCAACCATTTAGACTCCATGGCCATAGCTTGTGTAATTAAAATTTCATGATTCTAGAAGAGCTGAATGTTAATAATAAATATCACTGCTCAAAGAAATCAAATCCAATGTAATGCACCATATGAACTGATCAAAGAGACAGCAGCCTTCAGCTCTTGTTGACCAAATAAAGATCATTTAAGAACGTGAGGGTCATCCACACATAAAAAATCATGGTGGCATTATATGTCACGCTACACTTCTTTTGTCACAAATCGGTCAGGCTCATCACCCAGCCAATCACAGCACACCCCTTCCCCTGATCAGTTCTAATCACCAGCACCTGTTGGTAATCCACTCACCCATTAACGACTACATATAAGCATTCACCTCAGTTCACAAGTTGTCTGATTTTGTAACTTCACAGTGGAATCCACTCAGATCTAGTTACTAGCTTTGATTCATTGACTTACCAGTCTACTTGCCTCCTCTCCAGCAAATCTCTCCTCTCCTCCTACAAATATCTCTGTGTCTCTCGCGAATATCTCCTCGGGTCTTCGTCCAAGTAGTCCTCCAGTGTCTACATTGAGGTGTGTGCCCCATTACTTATTTTGTCAGCCTGTTGAGTTGGATCTGCTCACCTTTCATCTCCCCTTCATTCACTCTCGACCTGTAGCTGGTGTGTAGGCAGCACACTGGCACCTTTGTCCTGTGGCTGCCATCACATCATCCAGGTGGATGCTACACAATGGTGGTTGAGGACACCCCCCCCCAAGCCCCCCCTCCCCCCACATGATTGTAAAGCACTTTGGGTGTACAACAATACACAAAGCACTATATAAATGCATCATTCATTCTCCTTAGCACAGGTAAGATGCCTCTATTGTCTGTGGTTCAGGAGTGGCTTAACAAGAGGAATATGACAACTGTAGCCAAATTCCTTGACACGTCTGTGTGTTGACCCCAGCCTCAGTCCATTCCTTGAAGTTCACTCAAATTCTTGAATCAATTTTGCTTGACAATCCTCATAAGGCTGCGGTTCTCTCGGTTGGTTTGTTCATCTTTTTCTTCCACACTTTACCATTTCACTCAACTTTCTGTTAACATGCTTGGATACAGCACTCTGAGAACAGCAAGCTTCTTTGGCAATGCATATTTGTGGCTTATCCTTCTTGTGAAGGATGTCAATGTTAGTCTTCTGCACAAATGTCAGTTCAGCAGTGTTCCTCATGATTGCTCAGGAAACCATATTCTAATTTGTTGAGATAGTGAATTGGTACAGTTTTGTTAAATGTGAGCCAAAATCCTCAATTAAAACAACCAAAGACTTAATTGAATATTAAATACCTGAGTTTCACAATTTGAGTTTAATTACTGAAATGAACTTTTCCACAACATTCTAATTTATTGAGATGCACCTGTATGTGTAATTAAATTTTACATGTAAAAAAATATTTCTCAATTTGTCAAATTATTACTGTCCCACAGTCATTTCCACTATTTTTTTTTTTATTGTTTGCAATTATTGTTTTAATTTAAGGGAATGGTTTACCAAGAAGACCATAGAGCCTGATTATATAAAAAAAACAAGGTTAATATAAATTTTAATGTTAATGCTTTTTCCAATCATACTGTAATAATGTCAGATTTTGCTAAATATAAATAAATAATATTCCGTTTTTTTTTTCCTTGTGTTTGTTCTATATAAATCAGTATACATTTTTGTTTTATTATTTTACTCCTCTCAGAGGAAATTGCATGTTTGAAACAATGGATATCTAAATTCACTCATATAATTTCAACTGCATTTGAAATCAAGCTGTACAATGTCAAAAAAAGTTTTAAAATATGTGTGAAAAAATTACATTCTGCAATGATGCATGTATGTCCTCCATTAGTGGACAAAATAGAGTATGAAAAGAATATTTTAAGAGCTTATTTCCTAAAGTTCATAGGACCATAACTGCATAAACACCAAGATAGTTCACAAAGAAAGAATATTGTCAATAATTACTTTGAACATGGTAGTTGCTGTCTATGCAGGGTAAGAAAGCTCTCAGATTTAAAAAAAAAAAATCTAAATTTATGTTCCAAAGGTGAACAAAGGTTTGGAAAGACCCGAGAGCGAGTAATTAGTAAACTTTCTTTTTTGGAGGGGGGGGGGGGGGTGGTGAACTAGCCATTTAAACTTAGTTTTTGCTTTAATACAGCTCTAATATATGGTACAGCTTGTGTGTATGTGTCACTGGAGTGTATCTTCACGTGAATTTCGTATGCACTTCAGTTCACTGAGTGCACAGCTTTTCAGCTCTTCATTCAACCTCTTACCCAACAGTCAGTGGCACAGTGATGTGTTGTAATGAAGGGCCTTTCCTATAAACTATGAATAAGAGGAATTAAGTACATAAACTACAGTGTTCCCTTTAAGTTGGTCACTCTTGACATCAAGCCAGATGACCGAATTGGGATATTGATTCGATAAAACAATGTACTTTGAGCGTAAACGAAACGAGCCAATGTACATTGGCATGCAATTATTGCATCCAGCTGCAGCTGATCACAGCGTGAGTATAAGGCAGCACCTGCAATGTATTCCAGGTTTTTGCCTCGGAGTCAAGCAACAACATCGTTCTGCTCAATCCAGTGTCTTCAAGTGGACTACGAGTTTAACACGCTCTTGGAAACCTCTGGTGTTGGCGGTATGGCGCTTCAGTGGTGGTCGTTCTGTGTCGAGCAGGTTGTGCACTTCAGGCTGCACTACACCCTGTTGTGCTACAAATGGCTAATTCCACTGTGGGCCCCAGCACTGAAAGAGCATTTCCCTGAAAGCAATTTTCTCTAAAAGAGTTTTTTTTTTTTTTCTCCTTTCAGTGGAGCGGTGGGTAGCGATGCATTTGTGTCCTAAGTCTGCCGCCTCCTGGCGGGGAGACCCACACTATGATGTTACTGTAGGTGCACCAGGGCACTGAAGGATCTACACAATGGTGGTTACAATCCGGAAGTTCTAAAAGGGCTTCAAACCAGCACTGACCTAGCCCTGCGAATCAAGATCATCACGAGTTCACTGGGTCTTACTATGTCCACGCTTGTGGCCGATGCTCCTGTCTTGCGGGCAGAGATCACAGTCCTACTGGCAAAGAACGTGATCGAGCCAGTCCCTCCAGTTTAAATTAGGACTGGGTTTTTTTTTACAGCCATTACTTCATTGTACCAAAGAATGGTGATTGGTTACGGTCAATCTTTTCCTGAACAGAGTCCTGAACCGGGCCCTTCATCGGTTACCGTTTAAGATGTTGACACAGAAATGCATCTTTAGGTGCATCCCCGAGATTGGTTTGCAGCTATTGACCTGAAGCATGCATTCATTCATGTCAATCCTTCCACACCACAGACCATTTCTGTGGTTTGCCTTCAAAGGATGGGCATATCAGTACAACGTCCTGCCCTTTGGGCTGTCCCTGTCTCCCTGTGTCTTCACAAACATCACAGAGGTGGCTCTTGTTCCCCTCCGAGAACAGGGTGTTTACATCCTCAACTATCTTGATGATTGGCCTATACTAGCCACTGTCTCGGGATCACTTGTGCGAGCACAGGGACTTGGTGCTCCGGCACCTCAGCCTGTTCGCTCTTTGGGTCAACTGAGAAAAGAGCAAACTCTCCCTGATGCAGAAACCCCCTTTAGGAAGGCTGGAGCTTCCGCAGTGTCCCTGTTCCAAGTGGAAATGGGTATGTTTTCCCAGTGTTAAAGTTAACATTTGTTTACCCGGTTTTATGAAAGGCAGAAACAAAGGAGCTTAACGTTATATTTTAAAAAATGCAGACGCGGTTTTCGCCTCAGACACTGGTCTTAACGGCCTAATTTACTGAACGGAAGAGGTACTTTTAATGTAACGTCCATGAATGTCTTATGTCATTTACATAAAATTTTACATTATCTGCACTTTTTGAAGTGTTAATAGACCGTTATGGTTACACTCATGTTAATTTATCTTATTTTTCGCGATTAAACTGAATGTACTGTATGTTAGTCTCCTAAAGGAAACGGCATTGTGTAATAAAGACTAGCATAATTATTTTGAGGCTGTTGAAGTGGTAATTGTTAAAAGTATGTTTTTGCATGTTATATTTCAGACTTGTCGAGCTTGTGTCTTCATTGTCCTCGCACCGAGAGTTAAAGACACAGAAGCTGTTTGTGTGAGGTGTCACAGATTGAGTGAGGAGGCGGCGATGTTCTTCAGAAGAGAGGGACAGAGGGGTTTTAAGGCGAGTAAACTTCAGAATTCCATTAATTTCTTTTTATTTTTACTAAGAGTAAAATGTTTTTTTTTTTTTTTTTTTGCAGATGTTGAAATCCAGAGACAAGATAAGTTAATTCTTTTGAGACTGAGTAATTATTATTAGTATTATTATTATTATTATTATTATTTATTTTTTTTGAATATATGTTTCTCTTGTCCTGCCTGTTTACTTCACATTTTCATGCAACAACAGTGTGATTATATGTTCATATTTTATTGAAACCATTGATGTCCCTCTTTGCAGAACTCAAACTAACTTTGGAGTTAAGGGCACAGAAGTCTGCTTGTGTTAGGAGGTGGTTTTCTCCACTTCTTCTGAAGAGAGGGAAAGATAGTTTAAGGCAAGTAAACTTCATAACTTCATGTTATCATTTATCGGTTGTAGTGTTTTTTTTTTTTCTTTTTTTTTTTCTTTTTTTTTTTTTTTTTACTGAGAGTAAAATGTTTTTGTAGATGTTAAAAGCCAGAGACATGGGAGAGCATCATTCTTTTGAGATTTTATGCAAGTTATTTTTCGAAAATAAATGTTTCTGCTGTCTCCTGCCTGTTTACTTCACATTTTGATGCAACAACCGTGTGATAACACTCTTAAAATCTGAAAATGGATAGAGTTTAATTGTTTTATTTTTTCAAATGTGTTTGTCTTTTTAGGCCACTGAAGAACGGGCGGTGACTAGATGAATGCTGGTCAAAGAAGAAAGTGTCCTTTCCCCTAAACTGATGCAGCAGTGGTTTTAAAGGAGGACGCTGCCCTGGATGATGTAGAAGATGCCACAGGCTGTGCTGATGGGGTTTCTCCATGACTACATCAAATATGCTAAAGAGATCATGAAAGTTGACATTGATGCATGATCTGTATTCATGGACTATGAAACAAACTGTAAGTGCATAATTTGTAAAAACAGTGTTAAATGCTGGTTCTGTGTTTAGTGGAAGAATTTACACGCTGTCATTCATACACGTGTTCACATTCTTTCACACACAAGTCTGTTAAATGTTATAATATCAATGTTAATGTTGTGGTTTATTTGTGTACTGTCATGCCAGAATAGTTCGTAAAGAACCTAACTAATTTTACATTTATTGTATAATAGTGTTTTCGTATATTTTGATACAATATATGAAACTGAACAAAGTCCAATTTGATCGTAAGTTATAATTAACAAATGTTCAATGCTTTATGAACTCTAGCTATTAATGCCATACTTTTCTGCATTTCTTCTTACATGTTACTTTTTGACTTTTCTCTGGTTTTTTATATTTATCTTTTGATAGTTATTATTTGTGTATAAAAGTGATTTTTAAAATGAACAAAACTTGTAGGTTTAATGCCTAGCTCAGTTTGGGTTCATTTTAGCCTAGCAATGCAGTGTTTCCCCACAGCCTTACACTCAATTTGTGGCGGCACTACGCAAGTTAATTTTCTGCCAGAAGTGTGGCCATTTTATTCACAGTCCTAAATCCTGTTTAGATTTGCACACATTTAAAACCCATTTGAAACTACTCATGAGCTGAAAGCAAACACAAAGCACACATAACCTATCAGCACTTATGGAGTGAACATATGCAAAGGGCCTCTATAGGCGTTTCCTCTTGGCAAGACTCAGGTGTGGAGGAACTTACAGTATCAGTACTCAAGGGCTTTTAACATGCAGAGAGGAACCATATGAAGCCACTCGAGAATTTATCAACGCACTTGAAATTTAGTCTCTCACGTTCTCACATTAGGTTTACAAAACAACACAAGCTCATCAGTGTGATTCTGGAAAAAATGGAAAAAGCAAAGTGCAAAAACTAGCATGTGTTTCCACTCTTTGCGTAATGACAGCGATTTCCCCTGCATACTGATAGTCACACTGCTCCAACCTGCGGAGTGTGTGCTAAACATTTGCTTTATGCTCTCATCCTTTCTTCAACAGACAAGAAGAAATGCTGGTGGGATTTCACAGGATGATTCCACCCTTTTTGTCTACATATCTTAAGGTTATTATTATTATTATTTTATTGGGTTACTGATTTTCTAAATGGTAACTCAGAGTTAAGAAATGGAGCCTAGCCTTTAAAACAATATAATCCTACATGCCATGAAAAAAAATGATGAAGAAAACATCTTTTAGCTCAGGAGACCCAACTGCTTAAGGCCGAAATGATCTAAAGTACACAGCAAGAACATGATCATAAAATTATGAAAGGCTCAACTGCAAAAAAGTATTTTCTTAAGCACACTGTATAAATGTAGTTCTTATTTTTTTACTATTTTCTTAAAACAACAACATGCACCCCATTAGAAAGTAGTATTTGATCATTTGTTTTAAGCATAAGCCTCTTTGGAAGATTTATGCTTGCAAAAACTGTTAAAAGGATAGTTCACCGAAATATTAAAATTCTGTCATTTACCATTCTTAAAGTAAAAACAAATAGCTAATGAATTTAGAAAAATACTAAAACTAATTCAACATATATTCTGAACATGTGTCTTGTTATACGGACATTGATGAAGTGATTTAAAGGTGGCTGATATTGTCATACCCTACGCAACCTTCAGTGTTTTTACAATTTTTATTGAGAAGACAGTGAAATGTGAGTGGAGAGAATGGGAATGGGATCAGGAAATGACATGAGCCAAGTTTGAATTCAGATTGTTTGCAAAAGTGTCGTCCAAGCACTCATGATCTGGCTAGTAGATGTCATAACTACACCATCTGGATGCAAAAAAAAAAAAAAAAAACTCTGTTCAGCTGCATTCTACTGGCTATATGTAATAATATTATAGCAGATGTTTTACCAGTTTCAGATTTTTTTGAGGCTCTTGAAAGATTGAAATGATGTCTTTGATGTCAAAGCAATGAAATTAGTGAAGTCTAGTCATTTCACTACAGCTCCAAAGTAATAATTCACATGGCATTTAGAGCTTAGGTGATTGGCTCAAAATAAGTGGTAAGTTGAACTCAACACCATGGCAGGTTTCAAATCACGTACCTTCAGGGTCCTGCACCAGCCAAACAACTGGCACTGACATGAATAGCAATCCAAACCAAGAGCTTTCTCCGGGTATCTTCAGGTATTTTTCTTGGTGCAGCTACATGTAGACCACATTTCCGTTAAAAACAAACAAACAAGCAAAAGCAATTCAAATATTTTGGATATGAACCCAAATGCACTTTCAGTGCACTCTTCTGTGAATTATTATTACATAATAGAAAGGACAACATCTCTGAACAATGGTTGGTTTTGCACTTTTCTCAATGTGTTTCCTTGTTTTTAGAAGAGAATGTTACTCTAGGTAAAATGACATAATGGTTTATACAGTTTAACTGTGGTCTTTTCTGAGGAGTGAACCACAAACTCATTTGACTCTGGTGTTGAAACAGCATTTTTCCTTGCTGTGTTGAAATGCACAGACAGATTGACCAACTGAGCTCCACAAATCATGTGGATTTTGACTTTAGCACGTCTCTGTGCAATTACTGGATAGATATGCTTGAGTGCTTATAGATAGTTTGGCCATCATTCCCAAAGCTCCATTATGCAATGAGGGGAGAGTTGCGCTCCTGAACTTTGATACATTGATTTGTTTCTTGCCAAGCTACAGTGGTTGGAACAGTCATTACAAAAACAAGAGTGAAACAAACTGTCTCATGATATCCTGTGGCGCACGTACATGTCCTTACTCTTATTTCAGTATGTCAACTGGACTTTGACTTCATGACTAAAGCATTTGTCCCTACATTTCAAACCATGGGTGTGCTTCTTCACATAGATGTTTTCTTTATGTGTTTTTTAATCGATTAAGAAATAATAAATATATTTTTCAACTTACTTTTAAATAAACACACTTTTAATTGATGTTTTAAATGATGGTTAATGTTACAAAAGATTTGTACATAAAATTTCCCTAAGATTTTCACATTCTGTTCTATTCATCAAAAAAACCTGAAGAATATGTTGAAAATTGTGTTTCATGGTTTCCACAAAGATTTTTATAAGAAATGTTATTTGAGCAGCATATCAGTATATTAGAATGATTTCTGAAGTATCATATGTAACTGAAGACTGAAGAAATTATGCTGAAAATTCAGCTTTGATCACAGGAATAAATTGTATTGTATTTTATTTTTTTAAGACAGCATTGCTGAGAATAAGAGTTATTTGCAAAAGCATAAAAAATCTTTATTATTATTATTATTGTTATTCACAAATTAGAATAGTAAAAAAAAACATTAAACAATTAAACAATTATTATTATTATTATTATTATTATTATTATTATTATTATTATTAAATATATTACAATAGAAAATAGTTATTTAAAATTGTAATAGAATTTCACAATATTACTGTCACGGTTCATGGGTTAGTGCGCTCATCTTGCGTCTCTGTCTGATTGTGTGCATCTGTTAACTAGCAGCAGCTGCGTTAATGAGCACCAGCTGCAGCTCATTTGCGCTGCCTTTAAGTTTGGCTGGTTTCCTGTTCGTGTTGTTGGTTCGTTGATTCTCGTCTGTCTTTCTTGTGTAGTTGTGCTCATGTCCATCCAGTTGGGATTCTCTGGACCTTATTCCTTGCCCACCTAGGATTCCTGTGCTTGGTTTGAGTTACTGCAGCTTGAGCGATTTGGACCTTATTCCTCGCCCGCCTAGGATCCCTGCGCTGGGTTTGAGCTACTGCTGCTTGAGTGGTCTGGACGTGATTCATCTGGAGTTATGCCATTGTCTTCCTACGTTCTCATTGCTAACTGTCAGAGTTACAAATAAAACATTTTTACCTCGCACTTGGATCTCATGACTCGATCACTGTGACAGAATGAACCAATCAAGATGAATCCAGCGAGCTCATCAGAATTACGAGACTTTTTAACCAGTCATAACTCTTGCATGGAACGCCAGGAGGATTAAATGATGGCCACGGGTTGTGTTGTCCAAGCCCTGGTCGTTCAGGTTTCGGAACTTACCAATCGGTTTCAGCGCTTCAAGTTAGAGACCATTTCTTCTCAGCAACCACCTGCGTCCAATCCACCAGCTGGCGTGGATCAAAGCAATTGTTCTCCTGAGCCTCATCTACCACCACCAGCCTTTTATTCCAGGGAGCCCAAGTTGTGTCGCTCATTTGTGGCTAAATCTTCCCTCTATATTTCTCTTCAACCGTCATCATTTCCCACCGAGGAATCTAAGGTAGCGTTCATTATAACGCTGCTCACTGAACGAGCGGCAAGCTGGGGAACCACCTTGTGGGAACAGAGATTCCGTGCTGCGCCTCCTTCCAATTGTTTTAGCAGGAGCTGAAGAAGATATTTAAATGCGCTGCTTATGGGAGAGAGGCAGCTAGACTTCTCCCGGAACTGCGACAAGGGAATCGCACTGTAGCCGATTATTCTATAGAATTTCGTACTTTAGCTGCGGAGTGTGGCTAGAATTCTGAGGCGCAGTTGGACCTGTTTCTTCACTGACTTTCGGACACCATTAAGGACAAAATGTATTCCTCGGATTTACCTGCGGGGTAGAAAAAGCTCATTGAGCTGGCTATGGAGACACTACGGAGAATACCTGACGTCACTCATCAGAGCAGCCTATCATCAGTCTCTGGTGAGAGTGAATTCTCTTTTCCAAATCCCGAGCCCATGCAGATGGGCAGATCTCACCTTTCACAGCAGGAGAAGCAGAGACACAGAGAGAGAGAGGTTTGTGCTTATACTGTGGAGCAGCCAGTCACGTCATTCTGCAATGTCCAGTAAAAGCCGGTGCCCACCAGTAGGTAAGAGGTTACAGACGGGTGGAGCAACTCTTAAATCCTATCTTTTTGTTACGTCGCTACCGGAAAGGCTGACTCTCCATTCTTTCTCTTTTGACTGTGAGGCTTTGTGGGGCAGAGGGTAATTTTTTAGACATTAATGTGGCTAAAAGACTTAAGATACCCATGGTGAAACTCTCTCAGCCAATCTCTGTGGGTGGCCCTAAATGGTCAGCCATTACCCTCCATCACACATTCTACAGTCTCCTATAAACTCATCTTCTCTGGACAACACACTGAGAACATTGACTTTCTGCTCACTGACACTCCTGCTGCTCCTGTGGTTTTGGGGCATCCCTGGCTATTGCTCCATAATCCCCACATAAACTGGGGAGAGAATTCTGTACTGTCCTGGAGCGAATATTGTCATGCATCATGTCTGTTGACAGCATGTTCTCCTATGTCTTGTTCTGTGTTTCAAGATGATCACACTGACCTGTCTAACGTGCCATGTGAGTACCTTGACCTGAAGAGAGTGTTCAGTAAGTCTCAGGCTGCTTCTCTAACTCTGCAACGTCCACATGACTGTGCTATAGAGTTATTGTCAGGTACGTCTCTGCCTAAAGGCAAATTATATTAGCTTTCCAATCCGGAGAGGGAAGTCATGGAGAAATATATTTCTGATTCTCTTGCAGCCAAGATCATCCACCCCTCTTCCTCTCCAGCGGGTGTGGGATTTTTTTTTTCATGAAATAGAAAGACGGCTCTCTTCGTCCATGTATTGATTATCGAGGGTTGAATGACTTCACGGTGAAGAATACTTATCCTTTGCCTTTGATGTCATCGGCTTTCGAGCGTCTGCAGGGGGCGTCCTTTTTCACCAAATTGGATCTCCGTAACGCTTATCATTTGGTTCGCATAAGAGAGGGGGATGAATGGAAGACTGCTTTTAATACCCCCAGGGGGCACTTTGAATATCTTGTTCTTCCTTTTGGACTTTGTAATGCCCCTGCGTTATTCCAAGCACTCGTCAACGATGTGTTGAGAGATATGGTAGATCAGTTCATTTATGTATACCTAGATGACATACTGATATTTTCTCATTCTCTCCGGGAACATGTTCAACACGTCAGGCGAGTGCTTGAGAGGCTGTCAGAGAATGGGCTTTTTGTCAAGGTGGAGAAATGTGTTTTCCATGCACAGTCTGTTCCTTTTTTGGGTTACATCGTCTCGGCCGAGGGGGTTCGCATGGATACCGACATGATTCAGGCTGTGGTAAATTGGTAAACCCCAGAGTCTCGTAAGGCCCTGCAGAGGTTTCTGGGCTTTGCCAAGTTCTACCGGTGGTTTATTTGCAATTTCAGCTAGCTAGCTGCCCCTTTGACTGCCTTAACCTCCATCAAGACTGCCTTCAGGTGGTCTAGTGCAGTGGAAGCTGCATTAACCAAACTAAAGAGCTGCTTCGTTTCAGCTCCCATTCTCATTGCCCCTGATCCTTTCCTGCAGTTTGTGGTGGAGGTTGATGTGTCAAAGGTGGGGGTTGGCGTGGTTCTATCCCAGCGTTTCCTCAAGGACGGTAAGGTGCATCCTTGCACGTATTTTTCTCACCGTTTGTCCCTCGCCGAACATAATTATGACATTGGTAACAGAGAGCTGTTGGCAGGCAAGCTCGCTTTGGAAGACTGGCGTCATTGGTTGGAAGGTTCGGGGGTTCCTTTTATTGTTTGGACCGTGTTTGGACCGTGAAATGAACAAATTGTACCTGAGAAAGTCTTTATTTCTGCAGTCACGTGGGGCATCGTAGTCGATGGTTCGCATAGCCTCGCAAGGGGTAACACCCCCGCCCGGATGCCCACCAGGTCGGTTGTTTTTGCCAGAGGCTTTAAGGTCCGAAGTCATCCAATGGGGTCATTATTCCAAGGTAGCTTGCCATCCTGGGGTTAATCGTACCATGTTTCTCATTAAACAGCGGTTTTGGTGGCCAGCCATGGCTCGTGACATTCGTCATTTTGTTTTGGCTTGCTCTGTCTGTGCTGTTTCGAAGTCTTCCAATCGACCCCCTGCTGGACTGCTTCAGCCGCTGTTAGTTCCTTCCAGACTCTGGTCCCACATTTCGCTAGATTTTATGTCAGGTCTCGCTGCTTCACAGGGAAACACGGTGGTTTTGACCGTGGTGGAACGGTTCTCGAAGGCAACTCATTTCATTCCTCTGCCTAAATTACCTTCTGCCAGAGAAACAGAGGTTGCTCTCATAGATCACGTTTATCGCTTACATGGCCTCCGGATGGATGTGGTCTCTGACAGGGGCCTCAGTTTGTTTCCAAATTTTGGAGAGAATTTAGTAAATTACTGGGTGCTACTATTAGTCTTTTCAGTTTAGATTAGGGTACCAGCCACCACTTTTTCCAGAAATGGAATCTGAAGTCGCGGTCCCCCCGATGCACCTGGACCAGGGCCAGATTGACCCTGCTCCAGGTGGGGGCACGCACCAAGGTTCAGGCCGATCGCCGCCGTATTATTTAGTATTATTTACAATTCAGAATAATAGTGAATTAAAACCAATTAAATAAAGCTGGAATTTCCATAGATATTTATTGGCTCATAATATTTTATATATATTATGTATTACGAATTAATAAATGTGCAAGTGTGACCAAACTTTCAACTTGTTACGTTTGCTTCAGAAAGTAAAATATTAAGTAATTAATTAAATAATTATTTAAAAAAACACACACTACAAATTCAAAATTCCTCCTAATTTGTTTATAAAGAGCCCCTGCACTGGCCAGATTTAGAAAAGTTTAATAAAGTATAAAATATTAATAATGATAATAATAATAAAGAAAAGTTACTGGAATAGCTGAGGTAGAGTGGGAGGCAAGCACTGTTTTGCTCTGAACGTTTCCTATTTCCTTCAGCGCTCTTGATTAGCCTCCCATGCTAATGGAGAATTTCCTGTGTTAAGAAAACGCCACTCAAACAAACCGAGACAGGGCAATACTAAATTACACACAAACAGGCTAGTCACGACATGCAGCCTAAAATATCAAAAAGAGAGAGAGATCAAAACAGCCTTCAACGTTGCAAGCCAACATTCTTTTGGACATACGGAAACATTGGCTTTAATAATTTCAGCTATCGAAGAAAAACGTTTTAATGTTTGACATGGATTAATACACATTATTTTTCTTGGTACTGTATCCAACTGATTTTAATAGGAGCAGCACATGGAAATATTAGTAAAGGTTTCATGCAAACAAACGCTTCAAAATCACCTGCTGCCGAGTTTCTTTTGATTCGAACTGGAGATGTAATTCTCCTGATAATTTAATATTTTTCTGTTCTGTTTGCTTTGTAATATGCAGCTCACTGGTTTTGAGCAATCACATGATTGACATATTTTAGTGAAATCTGACACCATTTCTGTTACTTTTGCCATATATGACCATAGTGTGTTCATTTTCATAGTGGATTCCTAGAGAAGCTAAATGCCAATCATGCCTGAGAGATCTTCAGAGCAACCTAGTTGCATATAATTTACAAAGCCCTTCTCTCATCTTTTTTTAACATGTTCCTTCAATTTAGCACATTTGCAGTTTCAACTCCATAGTACTTTTTTCTCGGATGTCCTCTAGTGACCAATACCACATGCCACACATTCAAGTTAAGCAATCTTGCTCTCTAAATTGCATTTGCACTTTCCTTTCATCCTTAATTCCACATTTCTCACTCTGCTTTTCCCCCTCAAGGAAAGGGATCACATCAATGTTCCACAAAGAGGGCCGTCTCTTATTTGATCCCGACGTGCGCAGACGTTTCCATGGCAATTAATAAAACAATCCCGAAACAAATTAGTGGCAGGTGTATGATAAACATGCAGACTAAGGCATTCTGACTGTGCTCATAACTTATGGCCGAGCTTGATAGCATCTAGCTAATTCAAGGAGGCCTGCTCTTTGTAAATGGCATTTCCACCCTTTGAAGGACAGAGCTACAGTCTTTTAAACTTCTTACAATCTGGCTAGGCTCTTCTAAGGCAATGCTGAGGGAGAGCGGAGGCGGACAGATGTGGGATGGGTCAAGGAAATGGAGCAAAACAAATTTACGAGGCATAGGGACTATGTGGATACTGAAGAGATTATAGATTTGAGTTTGCCTGCAGTGATTAAGAGCTTTTCCTGAGTCATTACTGGGACGATGTGAATGTTCTAGACGGGTGGTTCTCAAGTGCTTCTCGACTAATAATCAAGGCCCTTTTTGCTGGTGTTTCAATGTTGAATTACAACATTATTTCGTGGGAGCACCGTAATCAAGTGCAGCTCTTGAGGTTCCTTACATGACCACAAGAATGTGGACACCTGGACACCACACTGAAATAGACTTGCTGAACTTTTCATTTCTAAAGACCTGACATTAATATTTCATTCAAATTTTTTAAAGCATTGTACTGAAACAGTTAGTCCACCCTGTCATCCTTTACTCATCCTGCAGTTGTTTCAAACCTTTCATGCATATTCAAAACATAATTGAAGATATTTTTAATGAAACCTGAGATAATTCAGTGCCACCATTGGAATTCCATTTCATCAACACTTTCTGGCTTCAAAGACTAATCCAAATGAATTGAGTGTTCTAATCCAAGTCTTGTGATAAGACGCAATTGTTTTACATGATGAATAAATTTAATTTAGGCTTTTATTCACTTGTAAATATTGATCAACATGCATAAATAAAGACCATAAAACATGAAGTTCACCATATTTGCTTAATGTGCAAAAACAAACATGAAACTAAAAGCATTAAATTTTTGAAGGAGGGACAGAAATCTTTCAGGTTTAATTAAAATTATTTTATTTGTATTTGTATTTCAAAGATTAACAAAAATCCAATGGGTTTGGAACAAGTGCACAAGTACACTGGCAGGTTACATTGTTAAAAAATAAAGGTTCCAAAAGTGTCTTTTTGCAGTGATGCCATTAAATAACCATTCTGATTTCCTTTAAAGAACCTTGTGTGGATCAGAACGGATCCATGGATGCTAAAGGGATGGTTCACCCAAAAATGAAAATTCTGTCATTAATTACTCACCCTCATTTCGTTCCAAACCTGTAAGACCTTTGTTAATCTTCAGAACACAAATTATAATATTTTTTAAGACATATGTGAAGTTTCTCAACTCTGGAACTACCATGTTCAAGACCCAGAAAGTAGTAAGGACATCATTAAAATAGTCCATGTGTAAATTTATAAAGCTACGAAGAGGCTTTTTGTGTGCACAGCCAAATATATATATATATATATATATATATATATATATATATATATATATATATATATATATATATATATATATATATATATATATATACATGATTTAATGATTTCTTCTCTTCAGGGTCCATCTCTGGTGCCATTCACAACAGTACCCTGATACATTCTGATGTACTGTATATTTCAACAATGTGATTTCTGGGCCTTGAACTTGGTAGTTGTGTTGTTGTCTATGAAGGGTAAGAAAGCTCTCAGATTTCATCAAACATATCTTCAATTGTATTCTGAAGAGTGTACTAGATGTTGGAACATGACTCTGAGGATTTTATCTTATTCAGTTTTATTGAGCCAATATTTGTCCCTTTCATTGTGATTATTGCTTTGACAATGAAACGTGAATGCAGTGGTGACATTCCTACCTTTAGACTTCTTGTCCATTGAATGATTGTAATCTCTATATAATAACATTTAGGATTTAATCATCAGATACTACACTATATGATCAAAGAACATCAGTGAGGTTGAGTGAAGGCTTGCTGTTAAAATTCATACCAACGTTGTATAATAAGGGTTCCTGTCTGGCTTTGGGGCAGATCAGTCAGATTCTTCCCTGAGTGAATATTTTCTTCCTGAACTTTGGTGTGCCCCTTTCCAGTATGTTTGATTTTATGCAATTGTTAGTCAAGGGTGTAGCTAAAACAGCCAAAATGGATATCTAAAAATAGGTGTTAACATGCTTTTGATCATGTAATAAAATATTTGATGATAAAAACTTGCGCCACTGCATACAAACTTCTATGTCAAAGTGATAAACACAATGTAAAAGAACAAATATTGGCTCAATAAAACAATTACCATGACCAATAAAGGGGAGGAATCTCACCGCTTTGCCAAAGTATTATCAGATGTTTGCACCAAATATATTCTGGTTTCCAAATATCACTGTGCTTATCAGTCATTGGCTCAGAAACCCAAACACAACCCAACTAATGGCTAGACTATTTTGGTCACTTTTATCCAATCAAGAACAAGTTGTGTCAGTCAGTACCTCAATGTATCCAAAAATTTAATTTAGCCGACTTGATCAAAGGCTCATTTGATCAATGGACAAAGACTAACTAAGTTAAAATGTAATTTTGCCAATATCTGTCAGGAGCCGTATATTGACTGTTATCTGACAAGCCAAGCATACCACTTTTAAAAGTTTATTTGGGCATGAAAGCAGTGAGGTGAACTTTCTAAAGGGCCACTGGACGTCAACACCTCAAGCTGTGCCAGTCTTCACCCCAGCCCTCTGGACTACTACCACAGCCAGCTATGGCACGTTCTCACGCACAGACTAATGACCACCTGCCAAGTCTGTCAGCTCCGACACTTACTGCTGCAGTTCCCACTGACAACCCTAAAACATACACACAGAACAAGAAAACACTCAGATGCATGAGAACACAATTACAAATATGTGCTGTTTCTATATACGGCCAAAAAAACAATATGCCCTTTATTTGCAGTCTTAAAGGATATCCACTCAAAAGCTCCCATTGGAGAAATACTGTCCCTCCTCAGGGCTTTTCACTGTTTCCTTAAAAGGGAGTGTCCACCGTCCTCCAAAAAAGGGTGTAACGAGTGCTGACAGAAGCTTTCCAATTCAAATCATTTATTTTTTTCTAATTCTAATTCTAGTGTTCATTTCTGCCTGCACACTAAGCAGTGGACATCTACATCTGGTGACTTACTTCACTTATGTTCCAACATCAAACACTGCTACAGTAGTTCTGCAGATTAGTGAATATGAGTATAATGAAATTAAATGAAATTATTTTTTATATTTTCTAAATATTTTCTTTTTCACTTTCTTTTCTTTTCAAGAAAACCGAAGGTAAAAATTAAAGCAGCAAGCAGCGATAAAAGGGCAGTGGCTAGGTGGCCATAGGAAAATAGCGAACAGCAAGCGATATACTGTTAAAGTGTAAATATAAGAGGAATATGTTTATATGTGCCAAATGTCCTGCTGCCAACAGGTGGCACTATGATTATAACTAAATATTGGCGTGTAGATGTCTTCAGGCCAGGACTCTTATCAAACATGTGAAGTTTGGGGGAGATCGGACTGTGCATGTTTAAGTTGTTTTTCTAGCATGTTTAGCACACAATGGCATATTTTACTGTGTTGCTAATAGTGCATCACAGTGTTAAACATGTCACTTCCTTTTGCCAGTAGGTGGCGCTATAACTATAACAAAATATAAGCATGTAGATGTCTTCAGGCCAGGACCCTAATCAAACGTGAAGTTTGAGGCAGATTGGACATTGTATGTATGAGTTGCAACAACTTCCTGTTTGATTGCATTAATAGCATGCTTTAGCACATAGCTAAATGTTGCTAGCATGTTTGAGCGTGTTTCTAACATGTTTAGCACACAATGGCATTTTTTACCATGCTGCTTATTGTGCACCACATGTAAAACATGTCACTTTCTATTGACAGTGGGTGGCACTTTGACTGAACTTATCTTGAGATAGAGATGTTCAGGCCAGGACTCTCATCCAACATACTAAGTTTTGGGCATATTGGACACTGCATGCCTGAGTTATATCAACTTCCTGTTTCACTGCATTAATAGCATGCTTTAACACTTAGCTAAGTGTTGCCAGCCTATTTAACACTTGTTGGCGCTTTTTAATATGTTCCTAGGAGTCCATAACAGTGTTAACCATGACACTTCCTGTTGCCAGCAAGTGGCACTATGAGTATAACTGAATATGGGCATGGGTATGTGTTCAGGACAGATCACCTATCAAACGTGTGAAGTTTGGGGCAGATCGGACATGCTTGACTTCCTGTTTCATAGTGAAATATCTAATTTTGTCAGGCCACCAGGAATACGCCACTTGATAAAAACTCAGGATCTTCGCAATTGAATATCACAAAGGCATTATGATAACCCTCACCAAATTTGAAGAGGATCTGATTAAAACTAAAGAAGGCATTTGTCAAAGTACGATGCCCGGAAATGGCAAAAACTGCACAGAAGAGTAGAAGAAGAAGAAGAATCCATCCAGAAGGTTTTCTAAAAATCTTATTGCGGCAATACTTTCATGAGCATTTATGCTTTTATGTAATAAGGTACACATTTTAAAGACATATAATTTGTGGACAGAATAATTTTATTTTTGTATATTTTTTTATGTAAGTGACAGCAAGGATAAATAATTTATAATAAACACTGCATATTTGAAAAAAAAAAAAAAATGGAATAGTAATTTTTGATTTCATGGGGGGAAAAAAAGATGTCCAGACCCTTGATTACCTTTTTCATGTTTATTTTCTGTATATATGATTGCAGTTACGTATTTTAACAACCTTCGCAGTGCCAACATAACTGCTCCCTACAATTTGAAATCTCACTTAAGAGAAAAAAGTTGAACAAGAGAGAGACAGAGGAGAGGGGGCACCTGTGCATTGTCATCAATCAAAATAAGAGACTGCAGAAGAGCTTTTATTGCTCAAACCAATTAAGCCCTTAACAAGTTCAGATGAGCCTCTCACTAATGAGTCACTCCACTTCCACAGTACATTCATCACCCAGCTTGCTAATGGACTCAGAATCAGCAGTGACCACTCCAAACCACATGTCTTGTCCCACATTGTGAATACTGTATGAGAAAATTGCTATATGAATTATACAAGCTTTTTGTGTGTTCCTAGTTTTATGACCACATCATAAAGTTTATTATTAATTCTATACATTTCCTTGAGATGATTCAATATGCAAGCATATATCACTACTTCCGCACAATTAAAATGCATTTAGTACAAAATGAGTTCTTCCAATTCAGCAGACTGTCACTATACCAATTTAGAAAACCAAGGGCCAGTTTTACTAAATAGGGGAAATTAGTGCAAGAGCGCAATTACAAAACAGTGCCGATGGGAGGGGAAATTCCTGCGGGTGATTTACTAACAATGCACAAATTAAAGAACACATCTTATTTACATATATTGACCAACACAATATACCAAGCACAATGCAAATTAGCATAGTCACAAATAAAGAATAAAGAAAAAAAGAAGCCATAGTACATTGAAAAGACCTGGTATTGCGTGACACCTAGTTGAGGGTTTGTCTTTTATTTCCGGAAAACAAATAAAAATAACATGGCTTGGCAAACAATATGATATGCAAACGAAATGTGTTCTTCTGGCATTCAAAATAAATGAATACCTGTGGGGAAAAAAATCCTTTCCCTTCTATCATGTGCTCTCTGTTCTCTGCGGTGCCTCTTCCTAGCACAAATAATTGCAGCCATTTTAAGTGCAAAATAGTTTAAGACATTCTTTTTGGGGGGTGTAAAATAATGTCCCAAATGCCAGTGATTTGATGAGCGCAAACGTTAGTAACGCTTTGCCCGATACATTTGAATACTTTCTTCCCATAACTTTTGTGTCTGAAAGGGAAACTCCTACAAATGCATATTCAATAAGATCAGGCACAAAAATAACTGTCCACGGCATTTCAGTGCTAATTCAGCACTGCATGTCTTTAGTAAAACCTGACCGTACTATTTTAACACCAAAAGATGGTCTGCGCTAGCTGTTAGTAAAAATTGCAGGTTTTTTTATTAATTTTTTTTTTATATATTATATTAAAATTATATTATATAAAAAAAACTAAAAAATTTTGTATACTTATTAGTATAATTAGTATATTAGTTTTGAGATAAAATTTAGTACAATTTTATTTTTATTTTTTGTATTATATATATATTTTTTAACTAGGGTACTTCTTAATCTTAATCTTAAAAAAAAAAAAAAGGTTTGCTTTCCAACTCCCCCTATACCATTTTTGAATCCATTCTGCTGATCTCCCTGATCAGCTGAATGGATTCGAAAACTGTAAAACTCAACTGTTTAACTCTAGGGCAGTTGGAAAATTAGTCTATTAAAAAAAAATAATAATAATAATAATAAATAAAAATAAAATTCCTGTAATCTTATCTGGTCTCTTAAAGGGAGAGTTCACCTAAAAATGAAAAATTCTGTCATAATTTACTTGTCTCATGACATTCCAAAACTGTATGAGTATATATATATATATATATATATATATATATATATATATATATATATATATATATATATATTGTCACGGGGTGGAGAACCAGTCGACAAGAGGTACGTGAAATCAAAAGCCCCGAAGGGTGGGTTTATTGAAAAGTGAAGGGTGCCTGGTGAAGTGTCCTGATCGGCTTTCCGCTGGTTGGTGCTCCCCGTGTGCTCTCCGTGCTCCTCTGTGCCAATCAAGGGGAAAGTGGGTGTCCAGACGTGCTCCAAAGGGTGTGGGCTGTCGGTCACTCGCTGCTTTCTGTGGAGATAGGAGGAGAGGGGTTAGTCCAGCTTTGCGTTCTGGTTGAGAACCTCTTCTCAGTGCAACATGTGCTGCTTTTCAATGTGCTGGCTGATGGGGAGCAGCTGTGACCGATCAGCCGGTGACGAGGACGTGCAGGTGTTTTGGTTTGGTTTCCAGGGCGACGCTGATTCCTCTGGGAGTGCTCGTCACATCCCCCCCCCCCTAAGCGTCGTTCTGGTCCTGCGAAGACATGTAGAAAGTAGGGGTGAGATTAGGGGAGGGTGGGGAATGACCCCTGACAGACCTGCATAAGCTGTCCAGATCCGGGAGAGGCCATCGGCGTTCGCGTTGGCGGCCCCAGCTCGATGGCGGACTTCGAAGTGGAAGTCCTGGAGCGCTAGGAACCAGCGAGTCACCCTGGCGTTGGTGTCCTTGGCGCGGGCCATCCACTGTAGGGGCGCGTGGTCGGTTACCAGGGTGAACTTGCGGCCCAGGAGGTAGTACCGGAGCTCCAGGACTGCCCACCTGATGGCCAGGGCTTCCTTCTCCACAGCGGCGTATTTCTTCTCGGCGGGGGACAGCTTCCTGCTGATGTAGATGATCGGATGCTCCTCACCTTCCTGAATTTTGGGAGAGGACCGCTCCTAGCCCTGTGTCGGAAGCATCCGTCTGCAGCAGGAAGGGGCAGCTAAAGTCCGGGGCGCGGAGTACCGGCGAGGACGTGAGTGCTGCTTTCACCTGGGAGAAGGCTTCTTCCGCCGACGGGGTCCAGCATACTTTCTCCGGCTGCCCCTTCCTGGTCAGGTCTGTCAGGGGGGCGGCTAAAGAGGAGAAGTTGGGGATAAAACAACGATAATAACCCGCCAACCCCAAGAAGGCTCGTACCTGGGTCTTTGTCTCCGGTCTTGGTGCGGCGTGGATGGCCTCAACTTTCTTGTCTTGCGGCCGGATGAGTCCTCGGCCGACTTGATAGCCCAGGTACTTGGCCTCAGAGAGGGCTAGGTGGCATTTTCGGGGGTTGGCGGTAAGTCCAGCCCGCCGGAGCTCCGAGAGCACCCTCCGCAGACGATCCAGATGTTCGTCCCACGCCTCGGAGTGGACCACGCGTCATCCAGGTAGGCGGCCGCGTAAGCTTGGTGAGGCCGCAGGAGGATGTCCATCATCCGCTGGAACGTCGCGGGGGCCCCATGTAGGCCGAAGGGAAGGGTCCGGTACTGCCAGTGGCCACTGGGGGTAGAGAAGGCGGTTTTCGGCTTGGCGGCCTCGGAGAGTGGTACCTGCCAATAGCCCTTGGTTAGGTCTAGGGTGCTGATATACCGGGCCCTTCCTAGCCGGTCCAGCAGTTCGTCCACCCGAGGCATGGGGTACCCGTCGAATTCGGAGACATCGTTCAGGCGGCGGAAGTCGTTACAAAAGCGGAGGGTGCCATCCGGCTTTGGGACCATCACAATGGGGCTGGACCACGGACTCCGGGATGGTTCTATTACCCCCAACTTTAGCATCTGTTGGACCTCTTCCTCAATAGCCTGCCGACGAGCCTCCGGGACTCGGTAGGGCCGTTGCCTAACGACGACTCCGGGGGGCGTCCGGATATGGTGTTGAAGCACGTTGGTCTGCCCGGGCTGAGAGGAGAACACATCCTGGAACTGACTGACCAGGTGCTGCAGCTCCGTCTTCTGGGCAGCCGAAAGGTGGGGGTTGATATCCACAACCACGGGCTCGGTGAGGCTTAGGGCAGCTACTTGGTCCCGGGTCCCCACCCATTTCTTTAGGAGGTTGACGTGGTAGAGTTGCTCCGCCTGCCGTCGTCCCGGCTGTCTCAGGCGGTAAGTGACCAGTCCAACCCTCTCGACGACCGAGTAGGGCCCCTTCCAGGAGGCCAGAAATTTGCAGGCGGAGCTGGGGACCAGGACCATGACGCGGTCTCCCGGTTGGAACTCCCGTGGCTGGGCTGTCCGGTCATAATGACGTTGCTGCGCTTGTTGGGCCCTGGTGAGGTGTTCCCGGACTAACGGCATCACTCGGTCGATCCGTTCCCTCATTTGCCGGACATGTTCGATGACGGTACGATGCGGGGCCGGCTGCTGCTCCCACGCTTCCCGGGCCACGTCCAAGAGGCCCCGGGGTTGACGGCCAAACAGGAGCTCGAAGGGGGTGAAGCCAGTTGAGGCCTGGGGAACTTCGCGGATCCCGAAGAGCACGTAGGGGATCATGAGGTCCCAATCCCGCTTGTCCTCCGCCGCCACACGTCTGAGCATTTGCTTGAGGGTCTGGTTAAATCTCTCTACGAGGCCATCAGTCTGGGGGTGATAAACAGTGGTCCTCAACTGCTTCACCCGCAGCAGCCGGCAGAGGTCAGCCATTAGCCGGGACATAAAGGGGGTTCCCTGGTCAGTCAGGATCTCTGAGGGGAGGCCGACTCGGCTGGCCAGCAGAAACAGCTCCTGGGCGATGGACTTTGCGGTGGCCTTCCGCAGGGTGACTGCTTCTGGGTACCGGGTGGCATAGTCGACGATGACCAGGATGTGCTCATGCCCTCGGGCAGACTTCGGCAACGGCCCCACTATGTCCATTCCAATCCGCTCGAAGGGCACCTCGATGATAGGCAGCGGGATGAGCGGGCTGGGGGGAGGAGTCCGGGGCGACGTGGCCTGACAGGTCGGGCAGGCCTGGCAGAACCGCTTTACCTCGGCGTCCAGGCCCGGCCAATGGAAACGGTCGCGGATGCGTTGGGCAGTATTGGCTGCCGCGAGGTGTCCTGCCATGGGGTGGGAATGGGCCAGCTCCAGAATGGTCTCGGTCTTGGCACGAGGCACAACTAGTAACTTTTTCTCCTCCCCCCTACGCTGGGCGACACAATACAGCAGGCCATTCTCTACGACAAAATGTGGGAGAGGGTGGGGCCGGGGGAGGACGTCTTCTCCATCCACGACTCGCACCTGGCTCCAACAGTGCTTGAGTCGGTCATCCTCCCGCTGTTCCTTGGCGAAAGAGCCCCCTCCAGCGGCCTGTTGGTAGACATCATAAAACAGATTAGTAGATTGGGAGGGGGCCTCACCTTCTCTCCCACTGTCGGAGACGAGCAGGGCCGGTCGGCGGCTGGGTCCAGGCGGCCGCCTCGGTCTTCGACGGTTCCCCTTGGGGCTGGCAGGCTGGGTAGCGGCGGACAGCAGCTTCTCGAAGCCGGGCCAATCCCTTCCAAGCAGTACGGCCACCGGCAGGTCCTTCACTAGGCCTACCTCCACTGGCCAGGTGCCTTGGGGGGACGAAATGATCATTTCACGGGCCGGTACTTGACGAGTGTCTCCGTGCACACAGGTAATCGGTAGGAAGTTTTTCCGGCCGCTTCGCGGGGCGCACAGCCGCGCCTGGATGAGGGTGACCGCACTGCCTGAGTCCAGCAGGGCCCGGAACCGTCTTCCATCCACCTTCACATCTGCTTCGGGGGCTCCCGCCGGCACCCGTTGGTGAAGGATGCAGCCTGCCAGCCAGGCTCGCGGAGGCGACGGTGGTTCGGCACTTGTCATGGGCTCATCTCGCGATGGGGGAACCGTCGGCCTGCTGACGGGTCGCGCGGTGCCTTCGAGCGGGCGTCGCTCCTGGACCACCCTCCGGGGGAATGGCGGCAGCCGGTCCCCTGCCCCGCTGGGATGAACGGCATCCGCCAGCTCGATCGCCTCCACTAGTTCCCGGACGTCACGTGGGTCCCTCATGCCGACGGCCTGTCGGTGGGCGCGAGGTAGTGCGCGCAGGAGGCGATCGACCACCACTCGTTCCGCTACCTGTGTTGGTGTGGGGTTTCCTGCCAACAGCCAGTGCTGGGCGAGGCGGCTGAGTTCGGCTGCCTGGGCACGGGCTGGCACCCGGGGCTTGTATTCCCACTCGTGGAACTGCTGGGCGGCACTTACAGGGGAGAGGCCCAGCCTCGCCAGGATCTCTCGCTTCACTTCGACATAACTGTCGGCACTCGTCAGGGGGAGCGAGAAGTAAGCCCTCTGTGCTTCACCGGTGAGTAGGGGTGCCAGCGCACGTGCCCACTCGTCCTCTGGCCATCCCTCTCGGTGGGCAGTGCTTTCGAAGACCTGAAGGAAGGCTTCCACCTCGTCATCGGCCGTCATCTTGGGCAACAGACGGGTGGCTTGGGCCCGAGGCTCAGGTAGCGGAACGCGCTGGGCCGCGGCCGCCCGGACGGCGGCGAGTTCATCCTCCGTCCTGCCCAGGCGAGTGGCGAGGTGTTCCGCTATTTGCTGCTGGCGGATGCTAACCTCAGCGAGGCGTTGTAAGACGTCCTCCATCGCGGGGCCGCGCGTGCTGCCTTCCGTGGTACTGCTGACAGAAAGCAAAAAAAAATTAGGAGTTGGGGCTGTGACCTTGTCGGTGATTCCTCACTGTTCTGCCCGCATTCTCCACCACTGTCACGGGGTGAAGAACCACTCGACAAGAGGTACGTGAAATCAAAAGCCCCGGAGGGTGGGTTTATTGAAAAGTGAAGGGTGCCTGGTGAAGTGTCCTGATCGGCTTTCCGCTGGTTGGTGCTCCCCGTGTGCTCTCCGTGCTCCTCTGTGCCAATCAAGGGGAAAGTGGGTGTCCAGACGTGCTCCAAAGGGTGTGGGCTGTCGGTCACTCGCTGCTTTCTGTGGGGATAGGAGAGAGGGGTTAGTCCAGCTTTGCATTCTGGTTGAGAACCTCTTCTCAGTGCAACATGTGCTGCTTTTCAATGTGCTGGCTGATGGGGAGCAGCTGTGACCGATCAGCCGGTGACGAGGACGTGCAGGTGTTTTGGTTTGGTTTCCAGGGCGACGCTGATTCCTCTGGGAGTGCTCGTCACAATATATATATATATATATATATATTTATTTATTTATTTATGATGGACACAAAATAATATATTACGAAGAATGTGACTAACCAAACAATTGTTTGTAGACATTCACTTCCATAGTATGGAAAATATATATAATGTCACTGTTTTGCTTTAACACATTCTTCAACATATCTTCTTTTGTGTTCAAAAGGAAGAAATGAATGCAGATTTGGAACAACTTGAGGGTGAGTAAATGATGACAAAACTGTCTTGAAGTAAAATCGTTTCAATGAGAGAAATATACCCATAATGCAAACATACTGAATTAAACTGAGAATAGTTTTCCATCTCATGACTGAAGGTATGAATGATATAATATATCTGAGCATTAACCAAAATGTTTCAATTGAAGTCGACGCTAACATGAAGCACTAGATCTTCTGAGGACATCAGTGTTTAGCAGTTTATATGTAGCCTCAGTCCAAACTTATTTAGAATGGCATGAGGCTTGTGGGTCAGTGATCATTCTGAAATCTAATAAAATACTTAAATAACATCTGGGTTTACAGAAGAATTTCTCTGAAGATAATGAACACCGGCAAACTTTCATAGTGCTCAGATGGAGACACAATACACTTTTGAGTTCAGTCTGGTGTATACACCTTTAGCTGCATTTGATCACTTTGATATTTTCAAATACCTTCATTTCAATAAAATCTTTAAGAGAATTTATTAGATTTTCCATCCCACAATTTTCGCCAAGTACTTCATTGCTTAAATGTCCCAAGAGAACAACAAAAGCAATAAAAACTCACTTAACTGAAAAAAATAATGCTGTGAAGTCTTTATGGGGAAAGAGAGGAAATACAGTTTGTTTTTATCTGTGTTCATCTATATCCAGCACCGTGTGACCGGAACTAATTGTGAGCCTTGTTTTCAATATTAGACTGCTCTCTGCCAATTTCTTTGACAAAAGTTAATATAACGTGATTCAGTTAAGACAATCTTAGAGGAAATATTCTTGTCATATGAACGCATTTTTCAGAATCAAATATAATGTGATCTCTGGGTCTAAATATCCAATTATTCTATCTACATGTGTAATGCAACCACTTTCCAGGAACAAGCAGTTTGTCTGGCCACACTAAATTTGCAACAAAACACTAGTCAGTTGAAGACAGTTAATGTTTAAAACAGCCAATTAGATTTCTGTGAACCAATGAGATTTCACCTTGATGCCAGCTGTCACACCCACTTAGGAAAAAATCTCAGATTTATATGGAACATGTAGCTTTAAATGTCATTTTATAGCCTCACACCTACTTAAGACAACAGAGTTAGTCAACACTTCCCTTGTGAAAATAAGGTGTGCTTATTCTATTGAATGTTTACTTTAGTGTACTTAAAATTTAAAAAAAAAAAAAATAAAATAGAAAATTGACAATTAAAAAAACTGTAAAATTAAAGGCCAATTAAGTGTATTAAAAGAGTAATTGTGAAATAACTTATAATGATGTATTTAAGTGCTACTTATGTGAGTAAAAAACACTCTAAAATTATACTAAAATACTAAACTAAAATGAACTAAACTAAAAAAATATACTAAAATTATCCATTTAATATCAATTTAATCTTTCTTATATTTTCAATTAATTGCAGTTTACGTGCAATTAAATGTCCAAAATCATTGCATTCAGTGTGCACCAGTATATTATATTCAGTATATTATTTTAAAGTGAAACAGTGAGTAAATGTACTTCTTTGTCACAAGGGTTTGCAACCGAGAGCACACGCTAACGTATTGAGTGGTGTGAATAAAATACGATAATGCCAAGCAGAGAGGAGGAACAGAGACAGAGGAGGGAAGGAAGTACTTGATGACAAAGACCTTGGCGATTACTCTGCCCAGATTTTTGCAGCTGAATGGCATGCCAGGCATTTGTCTTGATTGTTCTTCCTGGTTGTGGCCGGGTTGGCGTGAGTCGCAGGCCAGATAAGCATCTATTATTTTTAGTGCTGAACAACAGCCCCAAGGGAGCTGGTATCCTGTTCATATCGCGAAACACTGCAACAGAGCACAGCAGAATGTGATCGTGGAAGATGCACCACAACGGGTCAGGATGTAACATGACAGACTTTGCAGCTGCCCTCGCAAAAATTACATTTGTGCTTTTGTTTAAAGTAATTAACTGAGCTAATGCAATAATTTTCTTGTAAAAAAATAAAAAATAAAAACATTCCCGAATGGTGATTTCATTATAATATTAATTATGGTATATAATGAATCTTAATCTATATATATATATATATATATATATATATATATATATATATATATATATATATATATATATATATATATATATATATATATATATATATATATATATATATATATTATAACATAACATTTATTTTAGGGGGTTACAAACGACTTCCAGTTAAAGCCAGACACTGTAGCAGTCCACAATAAGCAGACATGCACTATCAGCCATCAGTTTGACTCTAACTAATCTGAGCACAGAATGATTGACAGAGCCACAGATAGCCATGACTGAATTCTTGACATACAAACACATTTCTGACTTCCTTTGAACATGTAACACCAGGACAATACAGAAGGAGATGGGTATTAGCAGATAGCTCCGTCTGAACAGGCCTGTCTGGTTATGGCAGCTAGCCTTAGGGTGAGATGAAGACCAAGACATGGGACATTAAAAGGAAAATGGAAACATGGGATGATTATCGGAATCTCTTAGGAAATTATTACTTCCACGCCAAAATAAAAATTCATTTTGATATAAAGTGTCATGTCATGCATGATACTTATCTTTTTTGTGTGTTAATCCTCAAATTGGCACCTCTTTTTAGATTAAAAGTATATACAGGTAAAAATACATCACTAAATTTACATTCTTCTAAACTTTAGGATTAAAATCTGAATTGTTAATCATTTGACTCATAATTTATCACTTATTAGAATTAAACTGGTCAAAGACATTGTTCCAAAGGGAACGCACATGCTGATGAAATATATACACTAAGATGCATTGGAAAAATTGTAATGGTATGTACAGTACATCAGGAATAAATAACATCATAGTTCTCTGAGTACAGCAAAAAAAAAAAAAAAAAAAAAAAACTAAACATATAAACACACACACACACACACACACACACACACAAACACACATATACACATATAAATATTATATATATATATACTTTTTTTGTAAACAATGCTTAAGCTGAACAAATTTCATTAAAAAAATATCAATTACAATTAAAATGTTTACTGTAAGATTACTGTAAGGTTTCAATTGACAACAGACCCCAAACTTAAATTCAATTACTATTTATTTTTAACTATAATAATCAACACTCAAATTAAAAATGTGTATTCAAACATATAAATTGCACATAATGGCATTTTTAAGTCAACATCAAACTTATACAATTTCTATTATAGAATAATTTACACTGTGGCTATCATAACTTGTTTCATAAAAGATTTATTTAAACATATATTAAATAATTAAGACATCACTAACAGGAAAAGTTAAATTTAATAATGTATATAGTCTAATATTTCTTTCATAATGCTCTTCTCTAGACTTCATTTCTCTAGCAAATAACGAGCTGTAGACATTGCTGTCAATCGATTACAAAAATGTAATCTGAAGCTTCCTCGTCATCTTACTGTTTGAATGCTCATTGACTAGCGCCTGATGCTGATGTGGAGTGTGTGTCTGAAAAGTCTCCCGTTTTATGTGGTCATAAAGATGTTCTGTGTCTAAATAAACCAAATTCTTGTTAAGAAAAAAAAAGAAGAAAATGCAGCAGTTGTGAGTGGGGTGGCCAACCATAGCTCTGTCCCTGCATTAAATGTGTTAAATATATTTTATGTCTTAAAATGGAAAAATTAATCTGTTGCATTAACATAAAAACAAATAAATAAATAAAAAAACACCAATTTATATACATACATTTAAAATGTGTTCCTTTAATGTTAATTTATTAATCAAACTAAATAATACTACATAAAAAAATATTCAAGTTAAAAACTTGATCAATATTTTAAAGACTTCTTGGTAGGTTCACATTACTGACAGCCTAATTATTATTATTATTATTATTATTATTATTATTATTATTATTATTATTTAATTTAGCTACATTTGTTTAAGGTTCTTTACTGGCATCTATGTTTCCATAAAAACTTTAACATCCATTCCACAAATGGTTCTTTAAAGTGAAAATTCCTTTGAGTATTAATGTTCTTCAATAACAAAAAAAAAAAAAAAAAAAGGTCCTTTTATAAGCAGTTCTTCAGGGGACTCAGAAATGCTTCTTCTGCTGTGAATCCCCTTCTTCTGGAACCTTTATTTTTATTCTGCAAAAAAAAAAAAATGGCATGTCTAATTCAATGTGTTATTTGCTATTTCTTTGTAAATATTTGTGAAATATACTATCAATTTATTGTTAGACTGAGGTACTTCCCTTTAGACATTAATATATTTTGGTGTATATATTATTGCATGTATGTCTATTTCTGATGCTTAACAGACAAGATAGGAATGTTTTATGTTTGCTGATTGTGTACTTGTTGGATAGAGAGACAGAGAGGGGGTGTTGTTTTTGTGTGAGGCACTCTTTACAACTCCACCCCCCGGGTGAAATGTGACTGCAACTATAGCATGCTGAATGCTCAACTCAAAAAGAGAGAGAGAGAGAGAGAGAGCGTGTTTTACCACTTTTGACTGTCGGCAGTGTCACTGCTCCTTTGAGCTTTTGGCAGTAGAGGCAACTCCACTCGCTCGCTCCACACACGCGGTGGTAACACGCTGACTGAACCTTCTCCACTTCAGCTCAAACTCCACTCCACGGACTACTTCAACAGGACGGCTGCTAATCTGCCTTTTCTCTGGTGGTTTTAAGAGCTTTTCAAAAAGTTCAAATGCTTTTTCCCTCATCTCTCATGGACTTTTTCCCTCCTACATCTGCAGTTCAGATGTGTGGAAAATGACAGATATGTTTGCTTCAAATGCTGCAGGACGCGGGATGTGAATGACTTTCAGGATGATTGAAGGAGAGGTGAAACAGAATTGATGCTGTTGTTCAAGATTTGGAGATACGGTGGTATAAAATGCAAGATTAAACGGAACATCATCATGGTATCACAATTGCTTTAGACATATCCAGCACCTATCTACGTCTCTTTGCTGCTGCTGGTTTCTGATATTCAGTCTGAAAAATTGCATGCCTTGATCTCCGAATACTGAAACATGGAAACTCTGATAAGCACTACTCTACCATCCAATGTGAGCAGCAGTCTATCAAACAATACGACATCTCCAGGGATTGAAGGAGATGGGTTGAAGTCCTTGGTGCTGTTCATCATGGTGATCATCGTCACCATTATCGTCGTAGGTAACCTTTTGGTCATCATCGCTATCACACGCACCTCCCAGCTGCAGACCACGACAAATATCTTCATCATGTCTCTGGCATGTGCTGACTTAATAATGGGAGTGCTGGTGGTGCCACCGGGTGCCACAATAGTTGTAACAGGGGAATGGCAACTCAGTAAGACTGTGTGTGAGTTATGGACATCGGTTGATGTTTTATGCGTAACCGCCAGCATAGAGACCCTTTGCATCATTGCAGTGGATCGTTATATTGCAATCACGCGGCCTCTGCGGTATAAACTGCTTCTGAATAAGTGCAGGGCTCGAATTATTGTTTGTGTCATTTGGCTGGTCTCAGCTCTAATCTCCTTCGTCCCTATTATGAATCAGTACTATCGTATGGAGGATGACGCGAAAGCAAAGAAATGTTATGAAGACCCCAAGTGCTGTGATTTAGAAATAAACATTCTCTTTGCTATCATTTCGTCAGTGGTTTCGTTCTACATCCCACTACTCATCATGATTTTCATCTACGCACGTGTCTTTCTCATTGCCACACGACAAGTGCAGCTCATCGTCAAGAACCGCTTGAGATTCCAAAACGAGTGCAAGGGAAATCAGGCACTGCCGACGCTCCAAGGTAACAACAACTTACCTTCGACGTGCAATAACGTCGGAGGAATGATGGCGAGGCGGAAAAGTTCCCAGAGGCGACCGTCGAGATTAACCGTCGTCAAGGAGCACAAGGCCCTCAAGACGCTGGGCATCATCATGGGTGTCTTCACACTCTGCTGGTTGCCTTTCTTCATGGTGAATGTAATTATGGGGATCAAACGAGAGGTGTCGAACCAGGAAGTTTTACGTCTCTTAAACTGGTTAGGCTACATCAATTCCGGCCTCAACCCCATCATCTATTGCCGAAGCCCAGAGTTTCGTGCAGCCTTCAAGAACCTTCTTGGCTGTCCCTGGATACCCTCTCTGAAAATGAACTTCCTTTACAAGGGGCTTCAGAATCGATGCCCCTGCTTGTTAGGGTCTGCTGAGCCAGGAATGCCTGGATCGTTCCAGAAGCCCCCCAAATCACAAGAGACACTGCCTGAGGACGGGAGCAGCCAGAGCAGCTACAGGAGCGAGGAGCCATCGCCGGGACAGCCGCACTCCAACGGAAGCACCTTCTTCAGTGAATTCTCCGAAGCCGAGGCATAGTTGTAAGTTTCCATCTCTTCTTACTTCATTGCTTTTAGAGTTTTCATAGAGTTTTACACTTACCTTGCCAAGATTTATTTTAGTACTCTCACAATATGTCTGATCAATTTTCCAAGATGTTCAGAAGAACAAAAGTTTATTTCTTGATAATGCATGTAAGGTCTGCACTGCTGAACAAAGAATCAGTGCCATGACGGTAAGGTCAGCTCGCTCTGTATCACATGTCAGGTGAATTTCAAACCTGCTGTAGTCATATGACCAAAAGTTGTGAATGCGTGTGCTTGTGGCCACTTTTCTCATGGGGGATGAAGACCTGTGAGAAGTGCGTCAAGGTTGAGCTGGGCAGTTCTGAAGTTGTCTCGGATTACAGAGCAATTGGACGTGTACAACATTTCACACAAAAATGAATGACTTGTTATGGTACTGCTTACGGTGGAATGTGAAACAGCCAGGTGAAGTTTGTGCAAGGGGAAAAAATACAAGGCTTAGGCTCACAATTGCTCGTGTTTATAGCTGGAATACACAGAAACAAACGAGCCAGTCAAACCTAATGCAGATAAAGCTTTCTTGGGGGAGCTACAACTTTTAATGTTCTTAAGGGAAACTGGCATGAGGAAGAATTTTTGCTTTGGTTTGAACATTTTGTCATTATCTTTAAAAGAACGTGTGTCAGGAGAAAAGTATGAGGAATGGAACAAGACACACGCTCTTATATGAAAGAGAAACCATGTGCTCTAAATCTGCCCTTTTCTCTTAAATGCTCAAGAGAAGTGACCATCTTAAAAGAAGCACATTTGCCCTTTTGTTAATTTTTGTTGGAATTTAAATAGATAAGATAATAGTGAAGTAAATTATTTAATTCTTAAATTTTTAATAAAAAAAAAGTATATATATTTTACTTCACAGAGAAATATATGAAAAGTGAAAACTGATATAAAAAATGTACTGTATAGCACATGGATATACAGATATCCATATTAAAATTAGCCATGAGACCAGAGTACACAGTCTGCACATTTAACTATATTTTCAGTGTCACTTCAACGGAAAGCAGCAAAAATCATAAGGGGGAAAAAAGGCACAATGTCAAATAATGTTCGCTTTTTTTATTACAGAGTACAGACCTAAATTTCTTCATCCAGACCAAAATTATAATTAATCCAACATTGTCCGCAGGAACAAATACTATTGTTTTGTTTCATAGTGCATTTGCACTATTCAGATTTACAATGCAAATAGCGATCCAATAATTTTGGGTTTTTATCTAGAAATTATGGTAGTTATTTTAATGACCCACTGCAGCAGGCCAGTTGTACAGTAGGTGTTTTTTTTTTTTTTTTTTTTTTTTTTTCAAATGTATAAACTCTGCTTCTGCAACACAGGAACTTAATATTTAAACTACACTACATATTTCCAAACCTAAAAAAATAAATAAATAAATAAATAAATAAATAAATAAAAATTGGTGTCAAAATACATGTTTGGTAAAAATCTCACAGATAATAATAACAAAAATTAACATAGGATTTTGAATTCATAAAAAATATTAAAACTAGATACTGTTTTTGCTCTGTTTACAATGGCTTTTCAGGAAAGGTTTTTCCTAGAAGAGGGGAGACACACTTGACTATCACAGTACTGGTTTTACAGCAGCTGTTAGGGGTCTGGGTGGGCAAGCCCTGGAGACATTTCCTAGCCACAATGAATGTGGAAACAATGCACACGCATATGCATTTCACATCCAAACACAGTCATGTGCGCCAGACACTACAGCAGAGACCTTTTTATTTAAAAAAAATATTGTGTTTTTAGGAAATATTAAAAAGAGCACAGTGCTTTCTCTCTTTCAAAAAATGACCAACAATTGGTAATTTTTTTGTTGTTGTTGTTGATTCAGTACATCCAAAAATAAATAGACAACACAGCAGACTTCATATAAGGAACAACATTTTGCGTTTGAAAACCGAAAGGGAAAAGCGGAGAGAAAGGAACAACTCAGAATCCAGTTATTCTGCGCGACTTCAATCTCACGGGTTCACGGGTGTCAGGTAGCCCATTTTAACAAACAAATCACATTAATCAGTGTTTAGCTCACCAAATTACGAGTACATTGAGTAAAATTTGATCAGCCCTGTGATGTCTAAAGGCCTTTTACGTAAACTGTGTACTTTGGTTTTCGTACAATGTGACCAGGTCTCCAGTGAGATTCATTAAACACCAGGCAGCTCGAACATTATGTCTAGCACAATATAATAAGACAAAATGAGCATTTCAAGTATTTTTAGTGCAGCATATTATGAAAGTTGCTCTTGTAGACATACAGTAATTCAAATAATGAGAGATGGGAGATAATGGCTGCGTTTTGTTTAACGGGAAGTCAACATTTTGCTGCTCCATGCTGCTGATGGGTATATATTTTGTGTTTGTGCCGGCAGAAACATGTATGTGAAGCCACATTTGGTTTGTGTTTCAGAGTACACTGGGGTTGAAATGCTGTGTAAGTGTATTGATTAACCCTCCATGAGAAAGATCATTTGTTGCATTTGTTTTCTGTAAACAAGCATGCATTTTTCATGCAATATGAATTTTTGAAGTGGGACATCAACTGTTGTCTGTTAATTTGTTGCTACCACTGAATTAACTTGTATGTGTGAGAATGAGGTTTCTGTAGTGTTTTGGCAAGTTTTAGGGCCCCTCTGTTGCTTCTCTGACACCCCTAGGAGCTGATAAACTTTATCACTGAAACGCAACACTTCCGCCTTTGAGGAGAAGCTGTTTACGACCTAAACAGAGCAAGCGCAGTGAATGCTCAAAGCGAAGGCAAGATAGTAAGCAAACTCTTGACACGAAACCTCAATTTCTGCTTGGAAATGAGAGAAAATTTTTAGTTCCATGTCAGGAATGTGAAGACTACAAAAAAAATAATTTAAAAAAATAAAATAAACTATCAAAAGTTTACGGAGCCTGAAAAAAAAAAAAAAAAATATATGTATATATATATATATATATTTTTTTTTTTTATTAATCTGTAAATAGAGTCTAAAATATAATTCTTATTTTAAATCCCACATCTAAAAAAGAAAAAAAAGAAAAGAAAAGACTCATGGTTCAGTGAGGGATTCAGCCGTAAACGATTCACTGATTCAACAAAGTTCCATAAATCTTGACTGAATCATTGAAAATGACTAGTTCATATGAGTTTCTTAATTTTGAATCAGAAATACTGGTGTAAAAATTAATGAAACCTTTCATAAAGGTATTTACTTGACTGTTTTCCCTACTCTCACCAGTGGTGACTACATATTAAATTATTATTGCAAATTTGGCACATTTGCAACTATTTTAGTCAAAGTCTGGAGCGCTTTCTGATTGATTTGGACTGTATTCGTTGCTTTTGCATCATAGTGTTGGTTTGTGCCTGATCTTGACATATCATCTGCAAGGTCAGTAAACACCGTAAATGCAGAAATTACTTCTCCAAAACATTTGCATACTAAAGTCGAAGTCTGTTTTGATTGGAGCACGTCCAGTTGTTCTCCTGCTGATGATTGGCCAAAATAAATAAACTGCGTTCACCTATCCATGCAAACCTCACGTTAGATGGACACTTCAAAAGTAAAGTTTTGTCGGGATAATAATCAAATGAGTCAATTGAGACTAGAAGATCATCTGCACAGCAGAGCATTCTGTCTGCATTACTCCATAGGATTACAATGTTCAAACTCTTAAAATGAACAGTTGATTTATGGAAAATTGAACCGCTTTAAATCAGGATATTATTTCAATATGAGCAAGCCTGGAAATTTCCATTTGCCGCGTTAAAAATGCACATAATGTCGTATGATATTGTACAAATTAAGATGTCGGTTCCATCTGACCGTGCCTGCACTGATTTAAAAACCATTTGCGAAGCAGGCTGTTACTGTACGGCTGTCTGACAAATGTGTGTGTATTTTCCTGGAGCCTGACTTTGCAAACAGGTGCATAATCACTGAATAGGTTTATGAGGAAGAGCACAATACAGCTGACAAGCTGAGGCTGGTATAATGGCTTATCTGTCCCCATCGCCTTCGTTGCTGTAACAGTGGGGCGCCATGTTTCCACAGATCACAGGTTTATCGCCACCATCAGCTACTGGTATCGCTCTCTGGCTACTGTTGATCTTTACAAGAAAGGAGAGCTAAGATTGGCTCTTGATTGATAAATAACAGAGTGGCATGACAGGTTTCGGTTTGAGATCTTAAATCAAGGAGCGGCAGAATAGTGGGAGCTATACACCTTTATTTTCCCCTCGTCCCATTTAAGTGTTTAAAAACACACTTTAAAAGCCACAAAAAGTGTTGGTTTGGGAGGTGGGGGATTGTTAAATTCAAAAGGAGAAATTTTGATGATGGTATTGGTTGATCTTTTCCATGTTATACAATCAGGAGACTGAAGCATTCAAGACTCACCTAGGATTCAAAACAGCTAAATAGATTATGGAAGTAGTCCATGGAACTATACACAACATTTCATTAAGAAATATAAAGCTGTGAATGATTTGTGAACATTTTAAGTAAAAATAAATAAAAAAAATAAATTAAAAAAAAAAGATTAAATTTACAAATCAGACTGATTTGATTCTCAGGTTCAGCTCACTGGAGCAGAACATCAGTTTTATCCATTATAATTTTAGTGTTTCTGCATCCAAAAAACATACAGTATGAGTAATGAACAATTATACTGAATTATAACTCTACAAAATGTACATTTTTGAATGAACTGTTTCTTTCAAGTTGATTTCGAGTAGCAAAATTACAAATAACAAAATTGTAATGACCATTAATATTTAAACAATGAATATGCCCCTATTGCCTTCGGTTTCATAATAATGCTCTGATGTTGGCCTTCGGAACATGTGCATTGAGCCATATGTTGTGCATCAGCACAAGCATGCCTTCAAATGATTGCTCTATCATTCTCGGTGAAAAAAGAGGGAGAGCTGGAGAAAAAGAAAGAATGACCAAAAAAGTGCAGACAGAATAAGCAATGAGGTAATTCTCTGCAACAGGATATGAACTCAATATGGAAAAGAGCTCTTTCTAGCCATCCCTATCTGCCTGCTATGAGATGACCTCAGCGTTATTCTCATTGCAGGAGATCATCTCTTACTGAGGCCACCTGAGTCTAAGCTTACAGTGGTTTATCAGAAGAAGATGCAGCATCAGTTCAGTTTATGGAGTAAAACTTTCATTTTTGGGCATTTAAGATTCTTGTTTTTGTTACCCCAGTGATGTATCTCTAAATAATAATAATAATAATTGTAATGTTGAGTTCAACCTTTTATTTTTGCCGTGAAAGACTTATATAATAATATAATATAATATAAAAAATACTGCAGTGGTTTGCTTCCTTCTGTATGCATCTGTTGTCCTTAAACATCCATTCTGCAAACTATATCTTCACATTCTAAAACTATTCTATTATATGGCATCACTACTAAACTGCTCTTTTGGGACCTTTATTCTCAGGGTCACATTGGCTCCAGCATAAACCCATTGTAGAAAAATATAATAAAACAAATCCAATTAAAACACTAGTAGGAGTCTCTCATCATCAGTGAGATAAATGTATATGCATTTTATATCATAATTATATATATATTAAACTATTAAAATGGCTTTGGTGTTTCTCCTTGAATGGATAATTGGAGCATTATGTTGACAAAAGACTTTAATAATAATAATTCCATATTTGCATAACAATTGTATGAATACTACCACTCAAATCGTGATAAATAATCTTTATTATGACCATATGTTGCAGACACAGCAGAGTGGAAATATAATAAGCTGTAAAAATATATACTGAATGGATTAAGATAAGCATTCCAATGTAAAAGTTCAAAATAAAGTAAAAACAGCATTTATAACATTACAACATTTTAATATATATATATATATATATATATATATATATATATATATATATATATATATATATATATATATATATATATATATATATATATATTCTCTGTTCTCTGTTGAACTTTCTATTCAAAGAATTCTTAGGGGAATAAAGTCATCCACATCTAATGATTACAGCCGTGAGTCTACAGCCAAATCACAACCATTTGGACAACAGCACTCTTGCTTGCGTGATGTTTCTTCAAAACATCTTAAAAAAACCTTGCGTCATCTATATGCATCAGACTCCGTTGACATGCAGAACGTGTTTAATGATGCACTGGCTCGTCCATAATATGAACCTCTTGATTTTGGAAAGCAAACATAGAGTTTTGCTTCAGCATTGAACTCTGTGAACTCTACAAGTAGCAGACGAGTGAACTGGAGATCACATTATAGATCCATTAAAGCTTATTACATACGAAGTATCACGGCAGCTTGTTCTGAAAAACCATCGGAAACTTTGCGCACCACCTCGGCGAACAATAATTTTTGCTGCAATTGGAGGACAAAAATGATGATATCTGAGCGAACGAGCTAGAGAATAAAAAAACGAAGGATGTCACAGGGTTAATAAAGGATAAGGAAACAAGATTTGCAGGGTGTCAGAAAGATGCGGTTTCTCTTGTTTTGGATGTCGTGCTGAGATCAGAGTTCTCCTCATGCAGGAGAGATGGAGAGGGCTTTCAAACAGCAGGAGAATAATAACTCAGGCAGCCGCCAATGTCACATTCTGTTATTGAAACGAATACACGGTACTTTCAGCCCCTCAGGAACAAAAGAGTGTAAAAGCTGTGTCTGAGAGCGTTTGAGACTTGAGAGGTTTTTCTTTCCGAAGAAGATCTAGGAATGGCACAGTACCCACATCAACACCTTGAGACGCTTTGCAAGCCTATCACGTATACAGCAGGCGAGGGGAATGGGGGCAATGAAAAAAAAAATGTTTCTCATGGTTCATTTGCAACAAATAAAGCTCTTTTTCTAGCCTCAAAAAGATTTCTTGACAGCTGAAAGGAAATTCCACCAATTTTTCAAAATGTCCTCAGTATGTTGGTGTGTGGACGCAGACAAGGCCACTGTCTATTATTACAGGCATCTCATTAATCGCTGGTCATTCAATAACAGCTTTGGAAAACACAGTAATAGAAAATAAATATATAACGCATAAGATATGAAGGACGTGTCACATTAACTGAGCTCCTTCAGTGGAGGGCCTATTTACTCTAAACCAGAAAAAAAATATGTATTTTATGAAGGCAATAAATAAAGCCAGCTGTGAAACCTTCTGATCCACCTTCTGGCTTTACTGCATTTAAACTCTTAATACATTTGAAGACGGCAGCCTGAAGGCTAGATAAAACAATTAAACACATGTACATCTGTCGCCAGGGGAGTTGATAATATGTGGAGGATTGTGGGTAATATATTTTGTTTAATTCTTAATTCCTAATAACTTCTCTGCCCTCAATACATGGCTTTATACATCTGTTTATGCAGCCAGAAAAAAAGTATTTCTTGTTTAAATATAAATACACAATATAACATATATTATATAACTGTATTATAACATAATTATACATATACTATGTAGTTTATACTAGTACTGTATATTTAGATTTTACATTTATTAGTTATATATTCTTTGATTTATTTGATTTATAGAATACATTGCATTTAAACTTTATGTTTCTTATTTAAAGTATAATATATTGTTATTATATTTTTTTTTTTCTATGGAAATTATGATTTTTAGAGATTCAGTGTTATTAATAGCCATAATGACATAACTTCAAATTAAATTTGATTAACCTCAACTAATAACTGGATACTAATAATGTTTTGTAATATTTTAATATTTTAATAATAATAATAATAATAATAAATTATTGTGATTACTGATTCATTTTCTTATCAATAAATTGTTAATGTAAATGATACACTTTGGACAAATATTTCTATGAGCAACAGCATCAGTACTGAAATATTGCCAGATCGATTCTCCCACCCTGAATTCAAGATAAATTCTTTAAAAACAAGTTGCCTTATCCTTAACAAATGAAGCAAATCTGTTTTTTAAGGATTATTCTATTATTTAGTTTAGTATTATTTATATTATTTAACAGAATGAGACAAATGCTGCAGAAAAGAGCAGCTAATGTGTACATCTACTGATCTGGATCACATTTTGTAGTGGGTCTTGTACAAAGTCTAAAGCATGGAAATATTGTCCAAGAGAGCGAAACTCAATCTCCTGCGGGATTGCAAATAAACTCACCAAAATGTGTTTAAGCTGTCATTGGCTCAGAGTTTAATTCAATCTTTGGTGACATGATTTGCATAGTCAGTCGTGGATGAGCTTTCTGTTCCTTTCTCAGCTGTGCTTGGCTCCCTCATTCTGCCAAAACAGCTGCGTAATATAGTCAATATCTCTGCATTTCCAAATTTCTCATGAGAAGGAAGAGTCAAGTTGCTTTCACATCAAAGGTAGAGAGAAGCAGCTGCTCCCATATCACAGAAAGCTTTGCCAAAATTTGCACGCGATTATGATACAGTGCAGTTTTTCAGTAATTGGCCAGCAGCAGCGGTGGGCCATTTATAAGGTGATGACATTCACACCGAAGCCTTGTTCACACTGACCTAGATTTAATTGCTGGAGGTCACCAAATGTCTGAATTATTGGTGGCCAATAGTATATTCTGCCACTGGGAGACCTAATGTTAGGCATAACTTTTGTACAATACTTAATATGATTTGGTAAAAAAAAAAAAAAAAAAATACACACATTTGAGCCTTAATGACATGAGAGTTCAAAAAAGGATTGTAAACACTGCCTGTGGTATGTTTTTAAAGCAAACATTGAGCACTCTGTAATTCGCTATTCAACACCAATCGGTTATTTTTGTGTTTGTACTCTTCAGAGCCGAAAATCAGTGTATGAGAACCTCGATGTTCTGCCCTATGAGGCTTTCAGGCTGTTTTTAAAGTTTGGCCTGGTTTGAATGTCTCCGAGGCATATTGTATATCAAATCAGTTAAGTCTCATTCGGTTCAGAAAAAGAGAGTCAGGGGGAAAAAATGCAGAATGCCTCTGTAGGGTAAAGCACTGGATGTCAAAGGGCAGCTCTGTGGTTCAGTTCATGCTATAGAGTAAAAATGCAGTAAACACCATAGAAACTGAACTGGCAGATGGGACGGGGGGAAATACTTGTTCAAACCATTGTCATTCAGCTACCGATGTTGAAACAGTTTTGTGTTCGCTCTAGCAGAATATTAAATAACATTTGACAGGGTTGGAATAGGATTACTAAGCGCCACTTTTAGAAATATTTATTCAGAACAAACTTAAAACGATAGTTCACCCAACATCTTAATTTTGTTATCATTGCCCGTATGACTTACTTTCATTCTGAGGAAAACAAAGCAATTTATTCTGAAGAATGTTTAACTTTGGTTCATATAATGAAAGTCAGGGGATCCAAAAGTACTGGACCAATTTTAATTTAATCACGTGGACAAAAAAAAAAAATATATATATATATATATAAGTGTTCCTCAGAACAAGGTCAAACAGGTTCAGCATGGCATAAAGGAGAGACATCATGACAGAATTGAGATTTTAGATCAATTATACATAAAATAATTATTGCAAAAGTAGATTCTACCAGAATACTTAATATTTGACAGGGATGAAATATGAATACTAAGGACTTCTTTTTTAAATATTTATTCAAACAAGATTTCCATTATTCCCTTCTTTCTGAGGAACATAAAATAAGTTATTCTGAAGAATGTGGTTTGGTTCACAAAATGCAAGTTAATGTGGTCCAAAACGTATGGACATTTTTTTTTTTTGTTCAATAGATATATTTTTGTATGTGTTCCTTAGAAAAAAGTCAAACAGGTTAAGAATGGCATGAAGGTGGGTTAATGATGATAGTTATGTTTGGTGAACTGACTCTTTTGATGATCAAAATAAAAAATAAATAAAAATAAAAAATAATAAAAAATAATAGCTGACTTTCTTAGTCAACAAACTCTCTCTATATTTGTTCAAGCCATTCTTGTAGAGGCCTGTAATAGATTAAGTGTAACACTTGTGAGAACATTTGTTGATTGTGAAGTCACTTCCTCAACCATGCCAATACTGCGGTTTGACTAAGTGGCTGAAATTATATCAGCGTTCTGAACTCTAACCTCAAGGCTTTACAGTTAATTTACAGTTAAACTGTGCAAATTAGATGGACAACAGGCACATTACGATGCTGCTGGATCTATGGGACCTTTGGTTCATATAACTGTTTGGTACAGCTGGTACTGGAGCATGAAATCAGCCTTGGAAGAGCACCATTTTACTGAATGATAGGACAGAACTACATCCATGGAAGCACATAATCCAAATATGACATCTTATTACTCAAAATGACTGCACAAACATTTATGTACACATATAATGACATCAAATTTCCTTGCCAAAAGAGATTGATGTGTCTGTGACAAAAAGCAAACAAACGCGGGCTGGATTGCCATGAATTTAGCTGATGAAGAGATGATTGGGCTGAACTAGAGCCAGCTCGCTGAGATTGGATCATGTAGGGTTTTTTTGGAATGGCCGAATCTGGTTGGAATGCTAAAGAAATGTGTCACCCCGTCCTGTCAAGATTTAGTTCCCACTTCCTTCTTTGATATTTGTCGAAAGCCTTTTCCTCCGATACTGGACAATGTCTCTCGTCAATGCTTGTCAGCAAACACGGGCGTTTTTCTCACGAGAAACCAAATGGTGAAAAAAAAAAAAAAATTATAAATGGAAGTTGTTGTTTCTTTCACTTGTATGCAGCATCTATAAGAAGAATTCCATGTACGATACATGAAAGGCCTTCTGGACATCCGAAGGCATATTTGATAAATGAGCTAAAGCTAAACAGGAAACTGATTTTCCACCCACAGTACAAGCTAAACCTTTCTATTTAGCCTGATATAAATCATGCTTTCCACTCCTGGTTTACATTTTATTACAATGGCGACCTCACTTTCCCTCAGGCACTATGACAGGTATTGTGCTATACAAATGGCTGTGATTCATCTAAAATGGAAACACTACGGCCAGTGAGGGCTAAGTACAGTAAATCAAGGTGGAAGAGAGCAAGATATGAGAGTGTATATGTGACTGCGTTATTTTTTATAAACTATTTATTTTTATAGGTGTGGTCAGAGGGGCTATTTTTAGTATGTTTTCATGTTCAGTATGAACATAACAGTTGGAACAGTATGAGTCTTTGCTTGTAACCATGTTGGATTGGAAAAACAAGGTTTTCTAGATTTCAAATCTTGCTATCAAATTTTTTTTTTTTATACTGTATGAGTGACTTTAAAACAAAAGGAAATACTTTTAGAATTCTAAGGTCCTTGTTCAGACAGGCAGAAAAAAATGTTTGCCTGTCCAACTTAGATCTGTGTCTTTTTTCAGTTATTTGGAATAGGGAAAACAACGTATTAAAAGTGAATTTTCACAATAACCTTTTTAGACGGTTTTAAATCTGTTTAAAATCAGTTGTGTTTCTGAGTGATCAGATCAGATTTCATGTGGTATTTTTGTCATTCATTAACCAGCAGGTTGTTTCATCACATTCCTACCAGCATATTAAATTTCAACTGAAATCAAGTAAAGTTTCTGTCCTAACATTACTTAATGAATGAAGTGTTATGAACTAACTATAACAACTCTGCATGGATGGATAGATGAATGAACATTTGGTCACAGTTTACAGCAAGGTTCCATTTGTTTAACATTAACATGAACTAACAATGAAAATTATTCCAAATCATTTATTAATCTTGGTTATTGTATATTTCAACATTGACAAGACATTATTAAAACCAGTTTTGTATCCGTTAAATATTTTTTAATCGACCTGAGCTAATGTGAACAATGAACTGTTGTATTTTTTTTATTAACTAGCATTAATTATTGTGAATACTGTCACAAATGTATTGCTCATTGTAAGTTAATAATGATATCTAATTTGACCTTAAAAAGTACCTTCAATATAATAGTCAACACATTTTTAAGTATGACAAAAGATAATTAAATAATCATTTAAAATGTACTTTTAGGTAAAACCGTAGTCTTTGGTAAAACTTAATTTGACAATATTACAAAGTGCACTTAAGTTAAAAGAAAGTTAAAAGAAAAACTTTTAGATTACTTGTGTTACGTAATTTTAATAACATTAAGTACAAAATTCAATACACATTTAACACAATTAGACACACTTTTTCACAAGGGAAACCTTGAACCTAAAAAACAGTTTGAAAAGAGGGAAACTTGCAGGAAGATGATGAAGTTGATGATGATGTGGCTGTCTGAAGAACATTACATTTTAAACAAATGTACAATGGAAATGAAACTCCAGCTAAGACTCTGCGGCTTTCTTTTCATTGTCCTCACATGGATATGGATGGCGGCAGACAAAAAAGAAGCTGCACATTCTGTCAGCGCATCAGAAACCAAAGGTTAAAAATACCCCTCGTTCCTATGATTCTTTCTGATGTAATCAGAAATGAATCCATAACAGCGGCAGAGAGCTGAATGTGATGAATGATTGGGGTGCCACCATCAAACGATTCCAATAAGTGGACAAAGCCAGCGGGATATAATAATAGTGTGGATATGAATATTGAAATGGAAAAACGTACAGTAATGTCATGACACACATTCGATGATAAATTGGAATAATTACACTGGGAATAGTACACCCCCAATTTGAAATTATAACATAACAGACCCCTTTGACCCCTAAAGAGTCAGGTAACAAAAAGTTCTCAGTTTTAATGAACAGCTTTGTAAGAAAAATAGCAGTGGAAGCATGACAGGAGGGAACGGCTCGAGCTGAGTTAGCGAGATCACAAAACGAAGAAATTCAAAACGTGTTCCAGGTGGCCTTTCTGGGCATGGCAGCAAGGCCAGATGTGATTAAAATATTTTCAGGTCATCAATCATTGAAGTTGACCATGTTTTACATCTGACATTTCACTGGACCCCTTTCCCAAATAAAGCAGTGTCCAATATAGTGGCCAACATAACCATCTACCTTTACTCAGAAAGAGACATTTTAAACTAAATACACAGTATTTGAAAAGATGGGAAAATATCCCTATTTTTCACACTTAACAGCCTCTCGCAGACAAACCTGAAAGCACCGGCCAAATGTGAAACAGAAGCAAGACTGCACTGCCACTGACCTCCGCTGATAGGGGTGAAGTGGGCTTCCGGCTGATTTGGCTAACGGCGGCCAAGGACGGGGCTGTGTATTGTTTAATATAGCAAAATGGACAATTTATCATGGAGATTATTCCATTTTGGAGAACACTAGCAAGAGAACACTAGCCTTGGCTGAATGTCGATGCATACACCAATGTGGTGGATCGTGATATGATGTCAGTGTCAATCAAAGCAGATGGTGCGGTGTTGGTCAAGGTTAGAAAACAACACAGCAATAGTCAGATTCCCAAATGAAAACTAATAATAATAATAATAATAATATATATTTGTTATCTCTGTATATAGTTATATAAATATGTTTAAAATTATTGATTATACAAATAACAGCTTTTGTTCCTTAATTTTTTACATAATACATTTATTTAAAATAGAAATCTTTCACATTATTATAAATGAATGGCTTTACTGTTTACTGCTCTCAATTTAATGCATTCTTGCTTAGTAAAAAGGTTTATAAATATGTTTATAAATGTATATATAAATCCCAGGGAACACATGTTAGGAAAAATTGTTAGACTGAATGAAATGTAAGTCGCTTTGGATAAAAGCATCTGCTAAATACATATACTTATATGTGTGTGTGTTTTAATAAAATAGAAGAAAATTTTATATATATATATATATATATATATATATATATATATATATATATATATATATATATATATATATATATATATATATATTTATTTATTTATTTCAATTATTCAAATCTTACAAACCTGTATCCTGGTTTCCAAATTATTTCCTGAGGATCAAATCAGAATATAAGAATGATTTCTGAAGTATCATGTGACACTGAAGACTGGAGTAACGATTTTGAAAATTCAACTTTACATCAAAGGAATAAATTATATTTTAAGATATATACAAAGAGTTATTTTAAATTGTAATAATATCTTGCAATATTACAATTTTACTGTATTTTTTTATCAAATAAATGCAGCCTTTGTTAGCACAAGCGACTTCTTTCAAAGACATGTAAAAATCTTCTTTCAGAAACATTAAACTTACTGACTGGAAACCAATAAGAAAATCTAATATTTATGACAATGTACTGAAAAATTCATAGGAACTGCAATGTAGCTACTGCACCTTTTAATTAAGAGAGACAACTGTCATGCCTTTCTCTAAACAAAATGTCTTATACAGGGTTTTTTTTTTTTTTTTTTTTATGGCTGTTTATTAAACCTAGAACCTTTGAATGTGTCCGGTCATCTTATATTCCATCACGCTGCCCCCTGAGGATGGAGCGGTGGGCTGGGTACTCTCTGAACATTTCTCATTTTGTTTTTTCCTCTTCCCTCAGATAGCACATAAATGCTCTGTATTGTTTATGTGTTCCTGTGGAGACATGTACAGTAGCTGAGATAGGATCAAAATCTCAGGCATTTAAAGCAAAAGAAAATAGTGGAGAAGAAGAAGAGGTAGGACTCACAGCAGTGTGACGAGGTTAAGGAGAGGACGCTATGACATGAGGGATGCTTAACTGAGACTATAACTGTCACTCAGCTAGTCAGTCTTTAATAGAGAAACACTGACAGTGGAATGAGATTGAGGCATGTCGTAGATGGTCTAAAATTTGCTTTGGCCTTGTAAGAGATATAGACATTATAACTGCTGAATCCACAGATCCAACCGTCAAGTCAATTCTAATTAACAGAATGTCTACCATCTGCTAAGCTTCATGCAAATTTTTTTATGAGGGGGCACCAATTTGCACTCCTAACTCATTTGCTGCCCTATAGGCAAGATGAGACATGACCAAAGAAGAAGAAGAAGAAAAACACTTCAAGAAAACACTGGGTTCAAATTCTGACATGATATACAAATGTTTAAAAGTTTGGGGTCAGTGAGAATTTTTTTATGTTTTCGAAAGAAGTGTCCTATGCCTATTAAAGTTACAGGTTGTAGCACCTGCCACTAGAGGGCGCACTACCAAAACAATAACAATCGCGTGGTTTGATGACAGTAAGAAGGAGCGTGGAATGATGGGATTTGTCGTCTTCTACCCAACCGCTGACGGCCATCAATCAGACGGAAAGATAAATCATGGATTTAACGCAAGTTTAATGATTTGCGCTAGATTACGTACAAAGTCAAGGCAAAGACTCAATCAGACTATGGATCAGACACGATGCCCCGCATTTGGCGTGTATGCCCCATAATAATAATCTTGTTGATCGTTATAATAGCATAACGTTTTCTGTAAAGATACGAATCAAAACAACTCACCTGTTGAGTAAAATACAAGGGAGATTGGCATCTGTTTCTAGTTGAAGTTAGGGTTAGGGTTAGGGTTATGTGTGTGTGTGTGTGTGTGTGTGTGTATATCTATTTATATAAAAATTTGACAGACCAGCATGTTAGTGTGGAGTGGATTAACATTTAAGATTGATCCATTTTACTTTAAAAGCCTGTTCATTTTCAAAGCTAAATATACTGTATGTGTCCCTTCTGTTTAAATGGAAAGAATCTGCTATATCCAACATATTTTTAAGCTAAGACACCATGGATTTGGTAACTGGCCTGTGACAAGGGAAAGGGGCAGTACTAGTCCATCCAAATAGTATCTGACAAGTTAATGCCTTTTACAAGCCAGTGACAGACCGAGATTTGCATTTAGACATGCAGCCAGTGTTTTTGGCAATGTTTCCATTCATACTGGCTTTATTGGTGTGCACAGCTTTGACCACTTAAATAAATGTAATATCAGACGGCTACTTTTGAATTTCCAGACGTGGCAAGTTTTGTAACCCTTAAAGGTAAAGAGAGTTTTTCTCTATCAAACAGACAGACAGATTTCTCAAACATTGGTCAGAAACATATATAGTATAGTAACACCCTAATCTTGGTTTATGAACTCATGTTGTATCAGTGTTTAATAGCACCTACAAATGATTTACATATAGCTGTCTTTGCATATTAAAAGGATTTTTCACCCAAAATTGAAAATTCGGTCATCATAATCCAAAAAATTGCTAATCTCCATTGACTTCCATAGTATTTTCCCTATTAAAGTCAATGGGGACCACCAACATTCTTCGAAATATCTTCTGTTGTGTTCCACAGCAGAAAGAACAACTTTAGAGTGAGAAGTGATTGTAATTTTCTTTTCTTTTTTTTCTTTTTTGGGGTGTAATATCCCTTATAGCTGGAAAAATAAGTATTTTAATAAAAATTGGAAGAAAAAAAAACAATTCTTTAATCTGATATTTCAGAATTTTTTTTTTTTTTTTTTTTCAGCTGTAACCTACATGGGCAGGATGGCTGAAAGTCCCTAGCATGACTTAAAGAAAAGGACGCTGAGGAAGAAGCAGGCAAAAGGACTGACCTACATCACAGTTGGCTGGACTTCCCCAGCAGAGACCACAAGGGCCCAGGAAAACATCCATGAAGCCATCAGGGGAGCCTGCTCCAAAAATGAAAGACAAAAGAGTGCACAGATATAACCACAGGGAGACAAGTGCTGAGAGAAATTTCTCACAAACAGCCCGTCTTTGGAGAGAACGACTGAACTGGTACTGCTCATGGAGGAGTGTAGCACGGAGCGATCTGAAACTGCTTACGTTCTATCAAACCGCGGAGTTCTGGCGCGATCCACTTCAGCCCAGTTTGGTCCGGTTTGTTTGGCAAAAAGAGAATCAGACCTGTAGGTCCTCCAACATGTGTTTCAGTGCTATGTTCTGAGAATGGACTTCTTCAAATATATGGACACCACAATAACTCTGAATAGACTCTTTAAGCACAGTGTGTTTTTTAAATATAAAAAGTTTAGATTTTGTACAAAGTCCTATACTAAATTATTATTATTTATTTTAATCCCCACATTTTAGCTGTGAATGTGTAAAATGCTTGCAACAATAATATATCCATGTTGTACAGGTTAACACTTCAGCAGTCCACTGATTTTTTTTTTCCAGTCCAGCCAACTCAATATATAAGCTACAAGATTTCCCGCTCTAAAAACTGAGAATGTTGAGAGCATGTGGACAGCTTCACCAATTTGAACAGGAGCGTTCGAATTTGGTTGCTGTGCAGTTGAGTGTAAATTGTGTAAAATTGAAAACAGACAATGAGAGGAAGGCCAATTCTTCACTCAATCACTCACTCACTCAAAAAAAAAAAAAAAAAAAGGGGATGCACTGATATAAAAACTGTGGTCGTTACTAATAAACCAATAATTATTTCCATGGTACAGCTGATGACCAATGAATAGCTGATGTAGAAATTCTACTCTGTTTAGTTTTAATAAATACCTTTGCTAAATATTACAATTAATATGATTAATTACTACCATTTTCTCTCAATTAAAAAAATAAAGATATTAACACTTTTTTTGGGACCAATTCTCACTACTAATAACTAATAAACTGTTTATTATAAAGCACATATTCTGATCATATTCTCCCTCCCAAATCCTACCCAATACTTAAACTTAACAACTACCCTTCTAACTATTACTAAGCAGCAAATTAAGAGTTAAGCTAAAGAGAAGCTAAAGTTGTAGTTAATGGTTTGTTAATAGCAAGAATCGAACCTTAAAATAAAGTGTGACCATAAAGTTTGTATTGCAATTAACAGTGATTACGAAACTTGATTTAAATGTAATCAAGTATACACAATTACACAAAAAAAAGTGGTGCAGAAACAATTTTCACTCAAAAATTGCTAGAAAGTTGTTCATAAAGAAAAGGCAAATAACACATTGAATTAAAAATATTTTAATATTTTCTTATAAAACATATTCTAACCTGTTTAATTTTGAAATATCACTTTTTACATATCCAATATTGAGGGTTAACAATAAATAAAGAAGAATATTTCATATTATCAAATGACCTGTACTGTATCATGCATCCCTATTCAAAAATCATGTTATATGTATCTGTTTTGCTGGCTCATGTTAAATGCTGCTATTTTTAGTTTCTTGTACTCCTCCAACCATTGCAATGTACAGGACTCTACGCACAATATTGCTTTTATTATAGGCTTACAACACAAGAAGCACCTGAACCTCATATTTTAGAATATATTTTTGACATTGTGGGCCGAGAGGGAACACATTCACCAATTTGTTGTATAATATGACTTCCTATGCTTAATGTGATGCTTGCCAAAAAATGTAGTTTTGGAATTTTTCCTGTTTGCACTGATCACAATGCCATCTCATACCAAGTCGAAACAGACCACTTCCTCTTTCACTGAATTTCCTCTGTAACGGCTTGAATTACAGTCTATCAAAATGTCTTTTCTAGCAAGGACTGGACAGTTGTGGCAGGACAGAGAAGAGGATTTTAGGTACAGTACATTTGTTTTTTTCCGGGTTTTTCATCAGGTACAGTGGTAGATATAAATGTATTATTTAAGTGACAATGCAAAAGGAATCCAGAAGTGAAATTTCAGATGAATACCGATTGATATGAAATACATTTTAAGCAATCACAACTTTAAGAAGACTATCTTTGAAAATCTGTACATAAAACCCTCATAAGTGTATGTAATTATATGTATGTGGGGCAAAAGAATGTTTGAGCTGACAGAAATGCTCAAAACTACAAAATAAAATAATAATAAAACAATTCTGATGCTTTGAGTTTAAATACATCACATCTCAATGACAAAGCAATATGTTCATCACCAATTTAGATGTTTGAATAGTTTTTTAAATGTGCACTTAATAGTTTATCTCTCTTTACAATGTATTACACACAAAAATCACTTTTAAAATCTGTTTAAAATCATTTACACTTTTAAACAGACACGAAGATTCCAGTCATCCATATAGTGAAACTTAATGTGCACTAGTGTGCTTTAAATCTTAAAAGCTCATTAAAAAAAACTCTACTTAAAGATAATATAATATTAATGACAGAAATGGCCACTTTAAGTACACCTTCATGAATGTTTCTTAATACACTTTACTTTTTTCTAATGTAATGTGCTGTTTTTACATTTTACTTTTTTTTTCACAAATGCATAATTACAAATATTTGTATATACACAACATACATGGTTCAATAGAAACGACATTAAAGCATATTTTGGTTTACCATTAAGACTTGTCATTACATATGGCATATTTCAAAGAAAATAGAAGTTCAACTAATACCATTTCATATCATTTTAAACTGTAACAGATATTAATTTAATTGTAATCTAACATTCAGTTAATTGTCTGAATACTTTACATTCAGTTTCCACTTGCAGTACATTGTTTTAAAGTATATTTATAATATATATATTTTTTAATTATACTAAAGTGCTTTTGCCTAAAAAAAAAAAAGCAGTTTTCTTTTAACATTTAGTGACATGTTCAGATCACAAAACCAGCCAACCCACTTTATTTTGTCAAATCCAATCGATAACTTGAGCTATTGTGCATCCACACCACTAGATATCAGTATAAGTCTATATACTCAGCAAAAAATAAACAAACAATGACCGAGTGCATCATACATAAAATTATTTACAGCTCACCAGACAGACAAATAGAGTATGCGTGCATGAGCATTTGTTTACCAGCTCATTTGGTGAATGCAGTAAACCAGGATGTAACAACACCCTTATCTCTCCAGCTCGACTGGCTGGAAACAATTAAAGGAGAACCCTCATTCACAGTACAAGATGAGCTAACGACCAAAACATGTGGATACAGAGCAAGGCAAAACAATAACCTTGCAGCATTTACAAAAGGAAAAACGTCAGAACTGGCATTTAGACTGGCATCGGGTATTTGACGATACTTCAACACCGGCTCTGCATCTCCTCTCGGTCAATGACCTGCACTAAGTACAGAGAACAAAAATTCATCTCAGCAGATACTGATCTCCAAACCTCCCATGCCGCTCAAAGCCATAATAAACAGCATCATGTCAGGAGGGAAGATGAGTTTTCCTAAAGAGGTATATCAGATCATGACTGAAGAGGGACGGAGCGGCTCAGAATCTCTAAAACAAATAAACAGTGGAATGAAGGGGATTCGAGATTCAACTAAAGGTTATCAATGCAAACATCCAAACAGTTACAGATGTACTTTAACTTAAATGAAAGTACAGCACTATCTGAATTCTAATAAAGGTTTCAAAGTAGCATTAAGATATTTGTTCAAAGTACAGTAAAAAAGAAAAAAAAAGTTAATTTGAGTGGTTCTTTATAATAACCTTTTTTTAAAGAGATTTATAGTCACTATCAAAAATAAATGAATGATAATAATTTAATAATTTATTTTCAAATATATTCATTTATTTTCAAATATATTCATTTATTTTCAAATATATTCATTTATTTTCAAATATATTCATTTATTTTAAAATCATCTAAACATGTCTATGTGTTTTAATAGAAAAATGTAGATGGTGCAGGGAATTATAGAAGAAGAAGACCAAGAAGAAGACGAAAAAGAAGAAGACGACGAAAAAGAAAAAGAAGAAATGACTAATAAAAATTACATTATATTAGTATTTTTTTAAACATGATTTTAGATGGTGCACAGAATTAGGCCCATATAATAACAACAACAATAATAATAATAATAAAACATATTTCTACTAAAATTAAAGTAACATTAAAAACACACCTAAAAAATAACATTTTTAATATTTTTAAATATAACAAATTTAGATGATGCAGGGGATTATGTAAGACCGAAAGTTTGATGACTATGGAAATTGTAGATCCACACTGAAGGCATCAAAACTATGAATTAACACGTGAAATTATATATGGAATTATATACATAACAAAAAAGTGTGAAACAACTGAAAATATGTCATATTGTAGGTTCTTCAAAGTAGCCACCTTTTGCTTTGATTACTGCTTTGCACACTCTTGGCATTCTCTTGATGAGCTTCAAGTGGTAGTCACCTGAAATGGTCTTCCAACAGTCTTGAAGGAGTTCCCCGAGAGATGCTTAGCACTTGTTGGCCCTTTTTCCTTCAGTCTGCGGTCCATATCACCCCTAAACCACCCCTAAACATGTATATATACATGGGCGTAGGTTTAGGGGGGGACGCTAGGTACTAGTCCCTATCAATATTTTGAGATGACTAATTTGTCCCCACCAATATTTAGCAAGCTCCTTTGAACTGCTATTTGGATCTTTGCACTGTTATTTGGATCGATTATAACGGCCAGGATGACGACAGTACAAGAAACGCTGTAATTTGATTGACGGCGGGGTATTACTGTCTATGGGTATCTGACAGGCTACACGACCGGGCCGGGACTACTTTTGTGCTTGCACTAGCAGCGAGCGGGTGGTGTGTGTGTGTGTGCGCATGTTGACGACTCCGACGGTAAGTTAGGGCTGTCTCTCTGCCACATAAAAAAAAAGGCCAGAGTAAAAACATTTTAATATTCCGGGTTTTTTTGTCCCTTATTGTACTTTGTAGATGCCACCCAAGAAGAAGAAAGGGGACATATGAAGCTTTTTCATAAAGCAGAATCCGGGTGTAAGTAGGCAAATTAACTAGCTAGCCACACAAATAAACTAGCAGTAGTGACTGACCAGGCTGTCAAATGCAGATTCTGCTGTGGAAAATAGTATTAACTGGTGATAGTATGTGTTACCCAGGATGATAGAATACTACGTTGGCAAGTAACTGAATGTCAATAAGCCTGTACCTTAACTTAGAATCTTGCAGTCAACATAAACGTGAGTGTACTGGAAGGTAAATAGTGTTTATAATAGAAAAAGGTTATTATATTTATTTATTTAGATTTGTTTCCTTGTGACAGAGTATCTTTTTTTAGTGTAAATACTAATGTACATAATAATTGATGTTAATAAAACGTTTGGTTGTTCAGCATTACACAGTCTCAGGTTTTTATTTTTTTATTTTTTGAGAGTGCATTTTTGAGATTATACAGTTATACTAGCTCTTTAGGGACAGTATACAGGATGGTATATCAGGGTCAGGATACAATATAATGAGATGAAGTAGATTCACTTCTGTATTGTGATATTCTGTATTGCCAACAATCTGAAATAAAAAAAAGGAATTCACCATTAAATCACTGGTATCTTAAATTCTACAATACCTGAATATTTCACTTCATTGACTTAAAATAGTATCAACCCAGACAACTCCATTACACACGAGTATCTGAGCAACTTCATTCCTATTTCCTCCATAATTCTAAATAATGCTGTGCTTGTTTATGTGTTTGTGTGTTCCTCAAAATAAACTGCAGGTCTGGGCAGGGTGCCGATGCCAAGATTACAGGGGCACCGGAGATAACGAGGGTAACAGGAGTGTGAAGTAAGCGGGTCGCTCTTTTGAGACGTACTAAAAACAGAATGTGGAGAATTCCTCAGAAAAAAAGAGGTAAAAATGTCATAGAGCAGGACAGATTAGTCAGGCATCTGATAAGCAGCTCAGCCAACAGTCGGACTCACCTGCCAAAACAATGTGTACAAGAATTTCACCCTGCAACAACACTGAGGCACAATAAAAATCCCAATGGGTTAACTACAGTTCAGAAGTCTTTTTCCCCCTTCAGTGATTCACAATTATTCACACAGATCAGATAGTGAAAAGATAAAGTAAACCCCGATGACAAATCCATCCACACATTTTTCTAAAGAGATACACTACTGTTCAAAGTTTGGGGTAAGATTTATTATAATTTTTTATTATTAAATACTGTTATTCAGCAAATATTAATTAAATTATATTATATTATATATACTGTATATATGATGCTGACAAATCAGCTTTCCGTCACAAGAATAAACTATGCTAATATTTATTAATTTATTTACAACTGTTGTTAATAATAATATAATACCTAAATGACATGCTACTTTCTCTATTTTATCTAATAAATGAGCAAATAATTTGATTTTAATAATAATAAAAAAAAAGTTGTCTATGAAATACTGCCATAGTGAGCCAGTCTATACGAGTAAAGATCTAGCAGGTCACTGTGGAAAGACCAGGAGTGTTTACCTGCTTTAGACAGAAAGATAAAATACAGAAGGAAGAAAGTCAGTGCTTGACATGTGAATCAGAAGACAATAGTTTCATTTTAAAACACAAGTCGGTAATTTTTAGAGTGATAATAATCTTTCATTATGAATCACACCCTCTGACCCCTAGACTGATACTTGATCTGAAAGATTATGATTTAACCCTTGACCAAAACTAAATATACTAATGTCAACCTACAAACAGAAAGAGAGAGATTACTGGATTACAGAAAAAGTTATTGTTATAGTAGTTTATAAAATAAAATTTAAATAAAATCACATATTTTATCAGTATTTTAGCCTTCAAAGGCTGTATATTATTTATATACAGCACAAGCATATACGTGATTATAACTGACACGTGTAATGACATGCTGTTTTAGGCAAAATGTTAAAGCTTCAGGCAATATATAAATTCATATATAATATATTATTCAAGAATAACTTGAAAACAAAAAGAGTATGAACATAAGGCACATACCTGCCACCCCATTAATTAGTCCATTAAACACAGATATGATAAAAGCGTCAGACTTATTCATGAAATAAATACATCTCAACAATAAATAGCTAAACCAGCATATAAAAAAGTACATATAATAAAGTTATAAAAAAAAAAAAAAATGCCGTAGGATGAAGTTTTCTTTAGGCGCAAACGTCAGAAGTCTTGGCGCGCCCTCTGGTGTCTGAAGAAGCGCGTCACGCGCCGGAAAAACACCTGAAGTTCATTATCAACCTATCCAATTTATCAGCTATCTGCGTGCAGTGTTTTTCCTCGCTATTTACAGGTGTGTTTCCATGTGAATGACACAGTTTATATTACTGTTCAAACTTTGCTACAGGTGTCTGATACACTAATCTTGCCTGCACAGTGCTGATTATTATATCAGGCAAAGGATTATTAAGCGCCGCTTTGTAAACAAACATTTACGATTGTGGCCGAGCTGACTGGTTTGTGAAGAAAAGGTGCAGAACGATTCTCTTCTCACGCCGTTTTACCTCAGCAGCGTTCATGCTCTCTGAAATGACCAGCTGTTTCATCGAAGATGACTCCGTAGCTTCAATCAGTCTGTCTGAGTTCTCCAGCTCCTCATCTGTGTCTGACAGAGCATGTGTTCACTGGGGTAAGAACACTCCTGTCCTGTACAACGAGCGTTTTCAATTGCCTGAATTGTTTTAGTTACTTGCTCTTTCTTTCCTGAAAGGTTGTGTGCTCAGTGCCTCTGAGACCACAGCTGTCTTTCAGGCAGAAAATGACCTTCTGGAGAACCAGTTTTTCATCAAAACGGTAATTTAGGCCTTCATGGTCCATCGTGCTAATATTTACTTACCTTGATGTCGTTACAAAATGACTTTATTTTATATATATATATATATATATATATATATATATATATATATATATATATATATATATATATATATAATTTATTTATTTATTTTATTTTTTGACTGCATCGTTGATTTAATTATTCAAAATAGAGTACTGGACTTGTAAAGGAATCATTGTATCATTTGATTCATTTAATCAATCTCAGTCAATTCATTTCGTTCATGAAAGAACATCAACATGCAAAGGAAGCCATGTTTGTCATTTATTCAGTCGTCCATTTATTCAAGGCTTGAAATAATTTGCAGAAGTGGATAAAAACTGTAATGCATCAGAGTCTTATTATTTTATAGTTCACGTTCTCTCTTTATAAAAGACTGGCCAGGATATTTGTGGGGTTCACCTTTTCTGTTTATGGGTCGTTTACATTTTTGTTCATGAAGGCGAATAAATGACCTTTTTTTTTTTTTTTCTTTTTTTTTTTATTATTATTATTATTATTATTATTTTTTTTTATTATTAAACTTTTTGAATGATCTATTAGAAAGTCTATGAGTGAGCCTGATGACCTACACCCACATCCATAGTGTTCAACTGGTTTGTCATTACAGTAAAATGGCCTGATTTCTATTTTCACAGATATGTCTTAGTGAGGAGGCAGGAGACGAGATGCATATAGTGGCCGTCTGTGATGGTGTCGGAGCTTCCAAACCGTTGCCCATTGCCACCCTCCGCCACTGTATGCCAATGGTTAGTTATTATGGCTGATAGTTTGAAAGTTTTCTAAAACTGCTTCTCATATACAATACTGGATATGTTTTTCATGTGTTGCAGATCAGTTTTCCTGGTTTGGAGCTTATTCCCCCCGTCACCTTTAAACTGTGCTCGGGTAAAGGACCTGTGTTCATCTCTGCTCAGCATATAACATGTAAGAGCTTGCACTGGAAAACTTGGTTTGTGTTTTTTAGGGTTGGGCAAAACTCAATATTTTAGCTCCTTGCTAAGTGTGAAAATTCTGGGTGCTGACTGTAAATTTAAATTGCAATGACAGGAGTGTTTCTAGCCAGAGAGCTTCAATACCCCAACACAAGTATAGTCTTTTTCAGTTGATTGCATACATTTCTTTGAGGCTATAAAAACGAATAAAACGGGCACCAAGATTGATTTTCAGTTTGCTAAATGTCCACCTCAACACTGACAGATAATTAGAAATACTGACATAAATTGTTAACTTGGATATAATAATTTCCCAAAATTGTCCATGGCTCCCATGTATGTGAACATTTGGGATTTTAAAATGTAGAGAACGAATACAAATTCTATTTGTTTTTTTTTTGTTTTTTTAATTTAAATGGTGCTCAATCATGCTATTGCTAGACTTATTATTTATTTATTTTTGCAGTGAATCCCATTGAGCTGACTGAGGGGGAGGTGGATGATGATGATGATGATGATGAGGATGAAAGCTTATTTTGACCCTTTGAAACATATTGGGTCTGGGCGGTGATTGTGCCAGTATTTGTTACTAAAGCATTACAGTGTTAGTCAACATTAAAAAACTATCACTTAGTGTTTTAATGCTAATGGAAGACAGAGTAATAAAATATGAGTCTCAAAGTGTAAATAATACAACACAATTTTATCGGATGTAGCCTATTTTTCCTTATATGTAGACTGAGATGCATACCTATTTGTACACAAGATGTTTAATAAAACATGCATTTGACCTGAAGTGTGAAATAAAGTATATACAGTACTGTTGGTAAAGTATCTGTGAATCCTACTTTTGGCAGCATGATAATTATAGAATTCATTTTATTATTTCTTATTTTTATTTCTAGCTCAGTGGTATAACATCAACCTATGGCAGAGTTTATATGAGCTGTTGCTAGGAAACAGTCACGCATCTAAGCAACAGACAGTAAACAAACCCTCGAGGTTGTCATTGACCTAGAGCTGCAGAATGACTGCTGTTTACAGTGAGAAAAGAAGTCAATGCACCAGCACAAGGTGTCTGTTCTCTTTCTGTTTGATGACGCAGTGTTCATGTCATCTGAAATTGAGCTTCTAGAGGATTTCAAGTGAGACGCGCACCCCAATAAAGTGAATCTGGCAGGGAGGGGTGAGTGAATGAACTGCCTCTACCCACTGATCTATATATATATATATATATATATATATATATATATATATATATATATATATATAACTTCTATATTATAGATCAGTGCCTCTACCCCACACTTGACACGGACTATCGCCTGTAATGATGATGAAAAAAAAAACCTATAAAACAAAATTGAATTTTAGCTGGTTTGTTAGATTAAGTTAATTTAAATGCTAATGTACAAAATGTTAGAAATACTAGAACACACACCAAAAAGATTGATGATTCCATCTGCATGATTTGCCAAATACTGTACCAGTCTTTTTTTTTTTTTTTCTTTTTTTTTTTATACAAACAATAACTTTTCTTGCAAAATCCATTCTATTCTCCAGAAATACTAAACCATAAAAAAGACAGTCTATTTACACTAAAGGTTAAAAGTCTGGAATAATAATTAATTTGTATTTTTATTATTTATTTTTTAAAATCTAAATTTTTCCAAACCGTTGAATGTTAGTGTACATCAGTAAATGTTATTTGTTTTCAGTAAATGACATCACACTGTAGACCATCTTTCTATAAATTTATTCCCACAATTGTTGAAAGCTCAAATTAATCCCCAGCCCCGACTGTTATCCACAGCGACTCACAAGCTGAATACACTGATAGTGCATGAGAGGCTTAGTACATACCCACTGTGTGGTTTGTTTGCAGATGGTGTAAAGACGGTCGCCTTCAACTCTATCTGGAAATGTCAGTGCAAGCTGTAAACCACATTTAGCTTTTGATATTTGAACTACAGAGATAATGTGATGCAAATGGTTAAGTCACACACGTCAGTAATTAAAGATATTGCTGCTGAATAAAAACCAACCACCACTGATCACTTTACTGTTGTTATTAAACTGATTAAAGGCCTGTTCACAACACACGTTATCTTTATAGTTACTGTTAGTGTGAACTGGCCTTAACACTTAATTTTTAATAGTCCGGTTAAAACAATTAGCGGCCTGACACAAACCCCAGCCTTCACATTTCCTTCATACTTAAGCTTTTCAACCAGGTGGAATAATCATATCCACACAAATTAAACAAGCAATGATTTCCATGGGCCATATGTACCCCAGGGGGTACTTACGGTTGTTAAACCTATAAAACAGAAATTGTGACTCTCGGTTTCTTTTATAAATAAATGAGATATTTGGTCTTTGTCAGAGAGAGTTACTCTTTGATTGTCCCCCAGAGCTGTCAGAACTTGTGACAGACAAACAAGCTCAGGTACCTTATTATGGCAAGTCTGTCTTCTCATACAGATTGGGGGCATTTACAGTTCAGAGGAAATGTGCCCATGAGCTCAGACATTTGAGCAGAGTTTATTTTGAATGCAATTTATGAAGCAGTGTGTATCCGTTTCTAAAAAAATAATGCATGATTTGCACTAAATGTATGCATTTATCCAAAGCAACGTCGCGGTTACGTATGGTAACCCTCGTTCCCTGAAGGAGGGAACGGAGACGCCACGTCAGTGACCGCCACAAAATGGGATTTTGCTTTGATAGATCAGTCCACTTCGAGTGTAAACTTAATGAGCCAATGCACATTTGCATGCAATTATTTCATCCAGCTGCTGCTGATCACAGCGTGAGTATAAGAAAGCAGCAGGTGCAATGCATACCAGGTTTTCGCTGAGGAGCCGAGCCCTTCAGGGAACAAGGGTTACCATACATAACCGAAACGTTCCCTTTCAGTCGGTCACTCTCTACGCCACGTCGGTGAATACACATATTTGAGGTGATTAAAACCCTCTTGGGAAGGCAGAAGTCTGCCGGGGAAACATGGGCTCTAAGGCTATACCGTGGACTATACACATACGGTACCACTTAGGTCTCATGGATTCATCATGAATGTCTGGTGCCGGACTTTCTGCTGCGTCCAGCTACCTAGGGTGATGGAGGATCTCAACAGGGTCTACAGTACGGAGACTCTGGAGCAGTTTAAGCAAGCCATTACTAACTGGGGCCTCTCAGTGCCACTACCCGTTTGAGGTGAGAACACAGGAGGATACCGGCTCTACACGAAGGCTATAGAACCTAGCTAATGTGTTAGGGGTCGCCCAGCCCGCATCTCTACAAATATCTGTCAGCGGGGCACCTTGAGCCAGCACCCAGGAAGATGCAACATCTCTAGTTGAGTGAGCTCGCAACCTGAATGGGCAGGGAACACTCTGAGCCTGATAAGCCAGGGCTACAGCATCCACAATCCAGTGGGCCATCCTCTGCTTAAAGACGGCACTCCCCTTCTGCCGGCCTCCATAACAGACAAAGAGCTGGTCTGAGGTCCTGAAGCTTTGTGTCCGGTCTACGTAGCATCTCAATGCTCGGACGGGACAGAGCAAAGCCAGGGCTGGGTCTGCCTCCTCTAGGGACCACTTGCTCATTGAAGGGTTTAGTGGGAACCTTGGGCACATAGCCAGGCCGGGGCCTCAGAATTACCTGGGAGTAAGCCGACCCAAACTCTAGGCACGAATCCTAGACCAAGAATGCATGCAGATCCCCTACCATCTTGATGGAGGCCAGTGCAAGCAGGAGCAGAGTTTTCAATGAAAGAAACTTTAGCTCAACTGAATGCAAAGGCTCGAAGTGGCCCTGCTGTAGTGATTTAAGCACTAGAGTCAGGTCCAAGAGGGTATAGAGGGGGGTTGGGAAGGATTTAACCTCCTCGGGGTCATGGTATGCAGCAATAGCGGCAACCTGGACTTTGAGGGTGGAGGGAGACAGCCTTCGCTCCAGCCCTTGCTGCAGAAAGGAAAGCACGACCGCAATCGGGCATCTTCGGGGGTCTTCTCGGCGAGAATAACACCATTCAACAAACAGGTTCCACTTCAAGGCATATTTCTCGTAGACGGTTCTCTTGCTGAAGTGATGGTGTTCACTAACTCTTGGGGTAGATCACCTAGAACCTCCATGTACCATCCAGGGACCAGACATGGATTTTCTGAGTCTGAGTCTGAGTCAGCTTCCTCAGAGGAATTAACCAAGGAGGGGCTGTTGCGAGGAGCACTAGGGGAACCAGGTCCGATTGGGCCAATACGGCACCACTAGCAAGACTTGCTCCTCGTCCTCCCGGACTTTGCACAGTGTCTGTGCAAGAAGGCTCACTGGGGAAAAACGCATACTTTGTAGGACCCACGGCCAGTGCCGAGAGTTCCTTCGGTCAGCGGGTAGAACTACTGGCAGTGAGAGGTCTCTGGAGAAGCAAACAGGTCTACCGGTGCGGCTCCGAATCATCTCCAAGTCAGCTGGACCGTCAGGGGATGGAGTCGCCATTCTTCCGGGAGTATTGCTCGAGACAGCTCGTCAGCTGTACAGTTGAGCAGGCCCGGAATGTGAACGGCACAAAGTGACCTCAGAACTTCCGAGTTTAAAGGAGGAGGTGGCGGGCGAGTTGTGACATGCAACAGGAGCGCAGACCACCTTGCCGGTTGATGTACGCATCGGTCGCCGTGTTGTCCGTTCGGACCAGCACATGCTTGCCTCTTAAGAGACCTTTGAGATGATTCAAGGCAAGGTGAACTGCTAACAACTCTGGGCAATTGATGTGCCACTGCAACTGTGGGCCCGTCCAAACCCGAGACTGCATGCCCGTATCTGCATGAGATACGAAGGCTGGTGTAACTTGGACCCGGTGAGTGCCGCGCTTCCACGCCCACCTCGGGACTCGGCCATAAAGCCAGTGCTGGAGAGTTCTCATATGTAACAGGCTGAGCGGTGTAAGTGCCACCGCAGCCGCCATTTGCCCAAGGAGCCTCTGAAAAAGTTTCAGTGGGACCGCTGTCCTGCCATTGAACATATTCAAGCAGGCTAGCACCAACTGCACACGTTTCCATACCTGCCTCGGCAAGAGTTTGCTCTTTTCCCAGTTGACCCGAAGGCCCAACTGGCTCAGGTGCCGGAGTACCAAATCCCTGTGCTTTTACAACTGATCCCGAGATTGTGCTGGTATCACCCAATCGTCTAGATAGTTTAGAATGTGAACACCCAGCTCTCTGAGGGGAACAAGAGCTGCCTCTGTGATGACATGGGGAGACACAGCATTGTACTGTATACAAACATTGGCAGATGTAAACATGGTACTGTGGTCACAATTATTAATATGGTACTACTTGATATAAACTGCTTATATTTTATATGTATAATAAGCAGAGTAATTGCAACATAAAATGAAAGTAAGGATAGAAAGCATGAAGCTTGATCTATCAGAATGCCAGTCTGTCAGTCAAGTTCGAATGGAGTTCAATGGGACTTGCGACCATAGTTAGCTGATAATGTTTTTTGGAAACACATTCCAGATCTGCTACGCACACTGCTGCTGTAGAGCAAATACTTGCTACTGACTAGATACACAGACTTGCTGTTAACTTGCTGCTGTTAGTAAATCATGCTGATAATAGTTGCTTTCGTCAATGAAAATTATGACTAAATGTTGTCAACGAACCTTTATCACATGGTGAAAACGAAACGAGACGCAACGTAAATGCTGGTCATGTGACGAGGACTATAATTAAATGTATAATGCAATACTGTTGATGAATAAATATGGACTAAACATGGTTTACGAAATCAAAACCTATGCTAAAATATCAAAACGAGATGAAACGAAATGTAACATTATTTCGTCTGGTTTAGTCACATTATTATTATTATTATTATTATTTTACAGTATTTCTGTTTCCTGTGTCTCACTTCAGGTTGCACTGCGCAGATGCAGGTGATCTTGAGTCACTTCCTCAAGCCACACTCATGGCATTATTTAGAAGAGGACAACAAACAAAGTTAAGTCTGACACAGAGAAAGGAACCGATGTGTGTACTTCTAACATGTTTGGTTGGTAAAATAAAAGTTGTAAATTCAAATCAGAGCATACAAAATATACAATTTTCATTGGCTAAAACTTCAGTCTAAATGTCATCTGTTTTTGTCGACTAAAACTAGACGAAAATAGTAATTGATAGTTCTGACTAAAATAAGACTACAATGCTCAGACTTTTAGTTGACTGAAACTTGACTAGACTAAAAAAAAGTATGAACGTGACTAAAACTAATAAAAACTAAAATTACTGCTTCACACAACTTAAATTAAAACAGGCCGCCAAAAACAACACTAGTTGATAGGCAGGAGGAGCTGGAGGAAGTGAGGGGTTTTAGTTCAAACTGCACTGCAGCTTACAGCGACCACTGAAAAGCACCTGCATTCTAGAGTTTTATGCCTGAACTAGATATTCCGACTTAAACAGCATGTTTTTGTGTGTATTTCAAAAACTTTGGCTCACATATTAGAAGGCCTTAAAAACAAATTGTGCTGCCGATCAAGTACAAAGTTAGTTACAAACTAGCAAGTAGTTAATGGGCCTGTAATGTGGACTTTATATTCCAATTTAAGTACTTATGAAGAGCTGTTGCAACCCTTGCTAGTAATTTTAGACCAAACCTAAATATAAACCACACAAACATTAGATTTTGGAATATGAAGTCATAACACAATCATTTACACATGATAATCTTGCCATTTACATTTTAAGAGAGTGAACATTACTGTATGTGAACAAATTTACTAGCCACTAATTTTAGACCAAATCTGAATATGAAACAAACATTTGATTTGGAAAATTCTCCAGAACAATGTGTGGTGGTTCTGTTTGCTTCAGGCCACCATCCCACTGGTGCTGAACTTTCTCAGGAGGATTGGAAACGTGTGGCTGAGGTCATGGTGGTAAAATCTCACAAACATGAAATTGATCTTAAAAACTCTCCCAACTGGCTAGAGTTAGAGAGTTCTATAATTTATAGCGATCGTTATCAGGTGTGTAAATCCAGTTAGACCCTTCAGGGTAAGATCAATTATATTTCAGCTTCACTAAACATCACACTTTCTTTCATGGTTTCCTATCCATAATTCATAGTCTCTATGCACTTAAAACAAGTAGACTAATAGGTATGGTTAATAAAGCAGATGTACTGGGTACAACGGTGCTAAAGGCACACACCTTAAGAAAGACATGTGTTTTTATTGAACATTTATGAATCAACACATTTTGTTAGAAGATAAATCATATATTTTATTTTTCTGTATGAGATGGTGAGGGGGCAAAAGGCAGTACTGATGCAAACACTTGTGTCAGGCTGAAGTATTTTTTAAAGTATCTAAGTTAATACTTCAATGAGTATTACAATCAGCAAAGTTTCAAATATAGTGTTATTAAAATATGTTCTGAAAACAAACAAAAAAAGGTTTTACAGTAGAAACAATATTTTGTATCATATAACAAATATTATTTATTATGTAAGTTATTGTGCCTAAAGGGAGACCTTTTACCCAAATAAAATACTTTCACACATTCTTCATGTATTTAAAAATAATGAATTAATCAGTAAATTAATTAATAATCATAATAATAATCACCTTGAACAAAATAGAGAATAATGAACTTTTTTTCTCAAAACAGATTTGATAATTGTTTTGATTCTCATTTGCTACATAACAAAACAGTAAATATTAGATCAAATTATAGCACAGTCCTGTTCCTTGTGTATATACTATGTACCTATTATAGTAATTACAATAACTATGTAATAACTAAGTGCTAACCCTGAACCTAACCCTAAACCTAACCCTGCCCCATGTAGTTACCCTGTATTACCAGAACTTTCTTAGATAAATATAGTGTAAGTACACTATAAGTACATGTAAGTACACTACTGTAAAATAAAGTGTAACCGAATCTACTTTGCATTGCTGCCCACAAGCATCAAGGGTCACAAGCTCCTAGGACCAGCCAAAAACGCATGTTTACGAAAGTGCTGCATGTTTTTGTGCCCTCTAATGGTTAAGAGGAGAATTAAAATCAATTTTGCTTATTACCCTGGTGTGCTTTTAGCCCTGTTGAACCCTAACAGATTGACTATTAATGGCTTTGATCTCATCATGATTAGTTTGTAGCAGTGATTCTCAACTGGTGGGTCGAGACCCAAAAGTGGGTCGCACACCTGTTTTGGGTGGGTCTCCATCCCACGTCACTTTAGCAGTCAAATCGATCTTACCATTCAGCACAACCTATTTGTGTGAAAGTGGCTTCTCTACCTTGGTCCAGCTCAAGTCAAAGCAGAGAAACAGGTTGGACACTGAGCATGATCTGAGAGTAGCTCTGTCTACTGTCACCCCAGACTTTGAAACTCTTATCAAGAGTAAAGCACATCCCCAATTGTCTCATTAACTTCCACAAATGACCTGGTTAGGTGAAAACTTTATTTTGAGTGATTTTGACATTGATTTTATTCACTTTTGTACACGCAGTTGTCATGGTCCTCCTTAGTTTCTTATTAATTTGTTCTGAATAGAGTAAAAATATCTTGTTATGTGGCCTTATTTATTTAATTAACTTTTGTACATGCGGTTGTCAGGGTCCAGTTACTTATTAAGCTCTGAGATGCACGTTGTATGGGATAATATATGTACATATGTAGGGTTATGTTTTTGAAAAGATGATATATGAGTGTTTTCAACAGTTATTTTTGAATAAATACATTTTATTGGTTTAATTCTAAAAAAGTGGGTCGCGACTTAATGACCATGGGAAAATGTGGGTCCCAGGGTGGGACCAGTTGAGAACTCCTGGTTTATAGCATAGTTCGAGCTTTTACCAGTATGAGCCACAGAGTGGTTGAGGAGCATTTGATACATAATGGTTCCTTTAAATGAAGCACCTGTTAAGCATAAATCACTCTTTCAATCCCATTCCATCTCTTTCTCTTGATTAGAAGTGGCAGTTATTTCCATTCTTCTTAATGGGTGCCCAAGGCTTGTGTAGTAGTTATCTTGATCAAGATGCCTGGCCTGTTCACCACTGTGTGTCTTCAGGGCTTGAACTCCTCTGCGCTCAATCTTTTTTCAAAATATTTGCCTTCATGGTGTATTTACCATTTGTATTTGGACTAAAGTTTAGAGTAAAGATTTTACTCCAGACACATTTCTAAATGTGATTAACATGCTGAGCTACTAGAATTATATTGGATATTCATGTTGACAGGTGAGAGAGTGGGGCATCTTCTCTGCATGTTAAAGCAGTACCTGCCGGCTGTACGATCTCCAGCTGAGAAACTTGTTCAGAAGCTTTGGTGGTTGCCACCATATTAAGTAATCCTGCCCATCTAGTTGAGTGGTGAGAGTAAATGCTTTCATTTATCATTTTTGACATGATTCAAATGCTAATCTAATGTCTGTACTGTATGGTCTTTGCATTTCATGCTCCTAGTCCAGCATTCTAATAAACCTGGCATTGTCATAAACCTTTTAATTGAGAATTGTATTTATTAATTTCATTAAAAATCTCTGTACTTAATATAGTGACCACACAATGTATTTAGATGCCTAATTCACACAAACAGTACGTACAAAGCATCAAACTAAGTGGCCTTTGCAAAAAATTAACTTGAATTTTCTAGCTCCTAAATACATAAATCCAATTATAATTTTTTTTAAGCATTTTATAGTATTTGAATCTCAAAAAGGTTTTGGAAGCTTAATATGATGAATAATGTAATGTAATGGAAACCTGTTTTCACTACTTGATAAAAAAATAAAAAATAAAAATAAAAAAAAAAGGTGAATGCAAACTATATTTTGCAATTCATACTTTTTTCCTAATAATTTTGAGGAAAAAAACTGAAATGTAAGTTATGAATCTCAAATTGCAAGACATAAACTTGTAATTCAGAGAAGATGAGTCGGAATGTTAGATCAAAATTCACAATTGTGAGAAAAAAGTTTCCATTTTGAGATTAGAAGTCATATTTAATGGCAGAAAAAAGGACTATGAGATGTTAACAGAGAGTTCAGATAAAATGCATTTGAATTGTGAGAATAATGAGATAAAAAGCATGGAGAGAGAGATAGAGAGAGTACATTTTAATTACTTTTTATATGACTACAGTTTATGATTGCATGATTACATAAATTACATTACATTATAAACATTAAAATACACAAGTTCGTGTTATTATAGGGCTATGTATAGGGATTCCTTTTTTTGTCAGCTGAACCTCTGTCACCTAATATTTACTTAAAATACATGTAATGTATATGTAATCAGTTAATAATTAACACATTTGCATGTTTATTGTTCTTTGACTTTGGTTAATGATCACATGACATGCAGGTAAACAAATATTTTATCTTTTGAGTAAGTGTTTATTTTAATGTTAAAATTATTTTTTTTATTTTATGATTTCCATTTATTAGCTTTTCAAAAAAAAAAAAAAAAAAAAAAAAAAAAACATTGCCCCAAACCGCCTGCAGTTCCTTCACAAACCCCAGTTTGGGAAACATTGACACAATGTATTATTTAATGTACTTCATAGTGTACTTCTTTCTCTTTATATTTTTATATAAATATGGTACCCTGTTTAAATCAATGTGATGCAGAGTTACTGTAGGTCAAAAGTAATCTAAAAGTATTCAAAGAGTAGTCTGATTTTATTACCTAAATGTGTAATGTAACAGATTATGTTACTACTTTTGTCATGTAATTTGAAATCAGTAATAAACTACAATTTGTAAGTAATTTGTGTGTGTGTGTGTGTGTTTGTGTGTTTGTATGTGTGTTTTAAGATAATATGATATGCTTTCAGAAGAAAGTAAGTTGTACAGATTTGGAATGATGTGAAGATGTAAAAAAGATGACAGAATTTTAATTCTTGGTAGAACTATCCCTTTTACTAAGTTTACAATGCAGTTCTAAATTTAGTTAATATCTGTAGTTAGATGCAAGATATCACAGCAGGCATCATCATTCTGATTCCTCCTCCTGTCAGTAGGAGTTTGAAGGGCTACAAAAAAAAAAAAAAAAGCGCTTACAGTTAAGTTAACAGTACCATTTTCATTCATGCATAATAAAAAATGCACAGGATGCTACTAAAAGTGTCTAGTCCACAGTGTACAAATAGTTAATATGTTATTTCTTATTATTGTTCTCTAATATTGAAAACAACATGGCCACAGCACAAGAAAGCTGTTTCAGTGGCTATATCTAGGTGACAAATCATGACAGAACAAGATGACTTCCACATTTAAAGTGACACACAATCTATTGTACTCTAACACAAAACTGCAATTGATCAAAACAATTCCAACTGGGACAAACACAGCCCTTTACTTACACTTACCCCTTATGGATTTCAAGACATTTAACATTAATCCAAAGACATTACCTGAGCTTTAAGATAGCAATAAACCTGTGTGCCTTCTTACAACCCATTAGTCAGGTCTAATAGTCTTACGTTTCATGGTCTCGTGTTTGTTCTCCATTGATTATTTACTGCATTCAATGAAAGTGACAGCAAGGACAGCAGCAGCAAGCCACCCACACAGGGACAGTTCAATACAATTCAAATACTGTACATCTGAAGCCCAACAATCACTGCAGTTCTGACAGCCATTTCCTCCACATAAGCTTTACTTTCCTCGGCTGATGACTCTTGATCTTTTTTTCTCATTAACCATATCATTAGCATTCGAAATCAAGTGTGAGGAACATAAGTGGTTTGGTTTCCTGAACCAAAAACACTTTTGTTCTAATATTTCACCTTATATTATAGTATATTATGATCTTTAATGTTTCAGTTGGCTGAATGGTGCTTCAGGAGTTTTACAGTTCAGCAGCTCTGGGACTTTGAGGCGAGTGATTTGTTCTCTGAGTGAACTGAAGTAAATTGAGCTTAGTCTGGGTAGACCCCATCTTGAATTTTAAGTCTTTACAATGCCATACACTGGGTAAAGACTACAGCTGCTAGACTACTAGCTGTTTTGTGGAGTTCTTGTGTAGATACTGAAAGTGTTTTGGAAAGATGTTTTGTTAGCTAAATAACTGGATGAATGGATGAACAACTGGCTGTTAAGCAACAGAACAGTCCATTGAACACAGTGAACTTCTGTCCCTCACAGCCACATTTTTACTACTATCAGAAATTAAAAACTACTCCACCTACGCAGTCCAGTTTGTTCTCTATCATCTCTCTATCATCTCAAAACTTTAATGTTTTATTTATACGTTAATGTTATATTTAATTTGATTACATTAATGTTTAAGTTAAGATTTACAAGAAATGTTAACTGCTACTAACTTTTAACTGCTGTAAAAAAAGCACTTTATTTGTTTAAAGTTTTGACAAACTAAATTTTATTGCACTTTTGTTCATACAGAAGAACTTTGAATGAATAAAATTACACAATACACTACTTTTGATTTCATTATTGAATTTTGCGCATCATGCGATTAATCACGATTAAAATATTTAATCGTTGCCCAGCACTAATTATTAATAATTCTCTTTCGACAGGGACAGACCCAGCTTGCTTTAAAATCGCCACTGTGACCCCAATTATCAAAAAAAAAAAAAAAAAAAAAAAAAAACTCACTTGATGCAGTCAATAATGCAAACTATAGACCCATCTCCAATTTGCCATTTTTATCCCAAATTCTTAAAAATTATTTGCAAAGCAACTCCATCTCTGACATCTGGCTTTAAAACAGTGTACAGCAATGAGTCTGCACTCTTGAATTTCCTTTATTATGTTTTATTGACCACGGACATTGGTGATACCATGACTTTAGTGTTGTTAGACTTGAGGTCAGCCATTGACTTTATGGACCATAGGTTTATTTTATCCCGACTTGAATGTTCGATCATTATATCTGGCACATTTTTTAAATGGTTGCAATCCTTCCTGTCAAATAGAAATAGTCAAATAGTTTTTCTGTTAAACAAGGTGCTTTTTCATCCTCGGTGGCTCAACTTAATTGTGGTGTACCCCAGGGATCAATTTTAGCACCAATACTATTTTTGCTGTATATGCGACCTTTGGGATCTATTATTAGTAAATTTTGGATATTGTACCACTGCTATGCAGATGATACACAACCTTACATACCCATAAAACATAATGATAACTCTGCACTCAAAAGACTGGAAGCCTGTTTGCAAGAAATCACAGTGTGGCTCACTAATAATTGTATGTTACTTAACAACGATAAAACCCAAATCATTCACTTTGGACAAAAAGAACATTCAGGTGGACACTACTTCAACCTCGGTGCACTTTCTCCTCATCCTACTTCAGATGTCAAGGATCTTAGTTTCCACCTTGATAGTAGCATCAAATTAGACAAACAAATTAATACAATAGTTAGTACCAGCTTTTATCAACTTCATCGGTTAGCCAAAGTCAAACCTCTCCTAACAAGCAAAGGTTTCAAAACCACTATTCACGCTTTTATTTCTACAAGACTTGACTATTGTAACTCTTTGTATGTTAGGTTACCTCTCTCTTCCATCTCTCATCTTCAAATGGTCCAAAATGCTGCTACCTGCCTACTCATGAGTGGTCACAAACGAGACCATATCACACCAATTTTTGTACATTGCACTGGCACAGTCCAGTATCAAAATTGATTTTAAAATTCTTCTATTTGTCTACAAAGCTCTTAACAACTTAGCCCCTCTAGTATCTCTCCGATTTACTCACCATTTACAATCCGGCTAGGTCACCCAGATCCCAAGATGGCCATCTTCTGTGAATACCACGGTCATGCCTGCAATGCAGGGGAGACAGAGCCTACGCAGGTGGTAAAGCCTGCCACTACTTGTCCGAACCACCTCCACGTTAGCCGAATTCAAATCCAGGTTAAAAACGCATCTTTTTTCTAATGCTTTTAATTCTCCATAATGTGTACATGTTTAACTTGCCTTATTTTATTTTATTTTTCTACTTTGTACAGCACTTTGGGCAAAAAAGTTTGAATTTAAATGTGCTTTAGAAAGAAAATTGAATGGAAATTGAATTAAATCAAACTAAAACTTAATAAATAATTAAGTAAAATGTAGTTATTATTATTTAGTAAATAATAATAATAATACAAATGACAAAAACATTAAAATGTATATGCATAATATAAAATAAAAAAATATATAAAATAAGAATCAGATAAAATATTATCATCACGCAATCATACGACACAATATGAATGGATATTAAATCGATAAGATGGTCAACAAAATGAAAGTGATGAGATATGTCTGAGATATGAGTTCAGAGTGACACGGTCAGGTGCTTAAAAGATCAGAGAAACACTCTACTATCATGGAAGTGTACTAGAATATAAATAAAACTAAATACTGGTTTCCAGACAACACACATAAAAAAGGTTAATAAAGTCAGTTGATTAAGTTTTTATGAAAGCAGTCTTTATAAACTTTTTTTTAAGCATCAAAGTTTTTAATACATGGACTGTCAGTGGAGGGACAGAAATCTGTCTCTTTATTTATTTAAAATATCTTCATTTGTGTTTCAAAAATGGGCAAAAGTTTAGAATGACATGAGTGTGAGTAAATTATGACAGAATTTACATTTTGGGGTGCTATCCCTTTAACAATTTTTATTTTATAAAATGTTTCTGTAAAGCAGCATTGGGAAGGTTACTTTTGAAATGTAAGGTTACAGAATAAAAGTTACCCTATTTAAAATGTAATAATAGCAGAAGTGCAACTATTTCAATCGCCTTAATTATGTTACTGATTATATTTGATTACTTTTTTATTTATTTCCTTAATTTCAAATTAATGTTTTCAACTGTTATTCATTTTAGAATATAATAATAAAAATTTTAAAGCACAGCCACTACAAAATCAGACTCCAGCACCTATTTTTTACCAGTTAAGTTAATTACAGCTTTAAAACCATAATAAGGCATAGTTAAATAGCTATGATACTGTTTTGAAATCAAATCTTTGCATATATGACAGGCAACACTGGCATCTAACAATGAAAAAAAAAAATGTTCATCTTAAAAATACATATTCATAAACCCAAATTCGAAATAAATCCAATAAGCATGGGTCCTATTATGTGTCCTAAACTCCTTAAACATTGGGGTCTCATATTTTTATATTTTAGAGCAGTGTCATCTGGGAAAGAAATTAGTTAAAGGGTTAGTTCACCCAGATATTAAAATTCTGCAGCATTTGGGTGAAATAACCCTTTAAGTGTGTGTCTGTGAAAATATTCAGATGTAACCTTCTCTGTAATTATTAACATTTTCATAAGTAATTGTAAATTATTTACACACTTTTCTCAGTAACTGCAACGGGTTACAGTTACATTTATTGTGTAACTAAATTACGAATTACTAGTTACTCCCTTAACGCTGCTGTAATGTTAAAAAAAATCACAATTGCATGCTATTTGACTTTTAGCAGTGAGCTAAAAAAAATAATAATAAAAAATAAAAAAATAATACTTGCATCATGCATGACTTCATTGTTATGTTAACAAAAACTGGTGTTAAATTCAGCAACTTGAAATATGAACATTTCCTCTGCTTTTTTTAATATGTTAAGTTTTTTTCTTCATCTATAATAAGTTTGAAATGGACGGATATTAAATCGATAAGATGGTCAGCAAAATGAAAGTGATGGAAAACGATGTAGGGGCCACTACTTTGACCTTCAGGCATGTCAATCATTTTTTTCTCCAGGCTAAGATATGAGTTCAGAGCGACACGGTCAGGTGCTTAGAAGATCAGAGAAACACTCTACTATCATGGAAGTGGGCTCTTTGAAAACCAGGCAGAAATATCTACACATTTCAACTTTTGTTTTCATGTCTCGAGAAGAGGAGAAAGTGGAGAGGTAATATGCTCTTGTCTTGAGTGGTTTAAAACCACATTGAGTAAAAACACAAAGTGTCTCATTCATTGTTCGAGAGAAGCTTAGCAGCTTTTTTGTACCACTTTGATGAGATTCGGTTGCTGTTTTGAACTGACCTCTACTCTGGATGAGCATTGATTGCTCAGAATCTTCATCAGTGATTTCCACAGATCTGTCAAGATTTCCCAGGTATTGTAAGAGCATTGTGAAAACATAATGAATTATTCAGTGGAATTGCAAGTGCAGAACTTTATTCCTAAGATGATTCAACAGTGAGAAATATTAGTGTGAAAATCCTTTCTTTGATATAACAGTGATAGTTTGCCCCAAATTAAATATTCTGTCATCATTTACACACCCCTATGTCGTTTCAAACCTATATGAGTTCCTCTCTTCATGGAATACAAAGGGAGTTATTTTGAATATTGTGCTGATGGCTCTTTGCCATTCAATTTTAATAATTGTGGACTGTGTCTTTCAAGCTTAAAAAAAACAGTCCCCAAGTCTTTTGGAACATATGACAGCTTTGTGTAAGAATGTTTTATTTATTTTATTATATTTAAAAGTATAATGTATTTCTGTGGTGGCAAATTATTGTTCAGAAATCACATATGCTGATTTGATGCTCCATAAACATTATGTGGTTCATGCCATGATTTGATCAGTAGCAAAATACCTAACAAAATATAAACAAATATTTGCAATTTATATTTATAAAATGGATAGTTCCTTGATTCTGACTGGTTGTCTCACCAAATAAATAGCTTCAAAATGTTAGATTTTGTTATACATTTAGACTCAATTCTTTCCTCACCAAAATAGTAAATAACACAAAACTTTTACTGCTCCAGGAGTATTTTGTTGTATGAATATCTGAACATCAGTGGTGGATGAAGTACACATATCAAGTACTTGAATAAAAGTACAGATAAATCTAATAAAATATTACTCCAGTAAAAGTTCTCCTTTTTCATTTTATGTACTTAAGTAAAAAAGTAATGATAGATATAATTATTTAGCAATTTTTATACAGGCTACTTAATTAAATTTTATATTAGCAAATTTTTTTTATATATATAATCCTATTTTATAATCCTGCTCAAAATACCTGGGATTTACCCTCAAAATAACCACTAGATATATTTTTGTTGTTGATATGGAATACATTAATGAGAATGATGTAGTATTGCCAATGTGAAGTTTACATTGCGATGTACCTGAGCGAAAACAGAGTTGACCATCTGATCTTCACCAGTAAGATAAAAGTGTTTTAAAGTTGTTTTGAAAAACATCACAATTACTCATGACATGAGAATAAGGCCTGAAGTTAGGAAGAACATTTTAAGGAAAATATTTTTTTTTTTTCTCAAACCTTGTCTATGGTGTAAAAACACCCCTGGCCAAATGCCCCTCGAGGGCATTACTTCCCACTTTGAAAACTACTGTAGTAAACGTTCTGAACATCATATCCTTTATTTTCCCTGAGATGTAATCCATCTAGGTGGCTGAATAAAAAAAATGGATTTTATATCTAAAAATTACCTCAATTTAGCACCAGCAAGCTTGTAAGCTAGACAGTTACTGTAGCATCAGCTAACAATATTTAATTATTTTCAGTATGGTTATGAATAAACATTCATATCTGTCTACTCAACTAGTTAATCCTGTTGATAAACAATATAAAACAGATGTCATGTAGGGCTAAATGTGTAAAAACTGTCAATGTTACGGCAGCAGAGAATTTGAACGTACATGAGTTTAATCTGTGTTATTTAAATATTTTTTTTGTGTTGTTTTTGCTTTAGTTTTTTTTTACCTAAAACATAGAAACACTGATGTTAATGTGTTTGCATTCAAGCATTTAAGTGCGCTTGAATATATCACCCTTTACAGCAGATTAAATTCACAAACAACTAACATTTTTAACCTAAATATGATTTTTACGTGCAATAATTCATCCTAAAATTTGACATTAGCATCAGTTGCGTGCGTGCTCACAATATCTCCCAGTTCTTACTTGTGAATTCAGTTCACTGGAGACTCTCACTAATTTAAAGCGGACTCTCATTTAAATCAGTGAGTTGTCAACTCGAGAACAGCTGCAATCGAATCATTCTAATTCATGAATGAATCATTGGTGCGATTTGTGAACCGATTTATAAGGTTCACTGAAAAGAATCAGGTCGTTCCTGAATCAGACAACACTTATGCTTGATGGAGCAAGTGATATATTATAAGGAGTAACTAATTTTATGAAATGTAGTGAAGTAAAAAGTACGATCTTATGCTTTTGAATGTAGTGAAGTAAAAGTTACTCAAAGTACACCTACTCCAGTAAAGTAGCCTACAGATACTTGAAAAATGTACTTAAAGTAACTAAATAAAGCTACTTCATTACTGTCCACCACTGCTGAACATGAAATATAGCAATATAGCAAATAATTACAATAATAATAAAAATAAAGCTTTATAGTAGAAAGCGAAGGTGTAATTCTAATTGAAAACCACACTAGCTGGGTTTCCATCCATAGTTGCGAATTGAACTTATGCGCAAATTTTAAATATTGCATAAACATTTGTGAATAAGCACTGTTTCCATCCAACTATAGTCAAAGAGAACAAAATCATCACTTCCTGGTAAACTGGCACTATATCTCTAAGAAAAGTCACTGAATATAATAATTTTCAAAAATAATAAACTACTTGAACCGTAGAGCGAGCAGACGAAATAAAATAAATGCTTATTTTCGGAGGTGGATTCCTGCTGTTTGGGAACGCAGTAGTGTTACAGTTCTGGGAGGCAATTATACAGAAATACTTTGATGACAGTGTAACAATAAAAACTCCATAACTTTGGGAAGGAGGAGGCGGGAACCGGCGGACAATCAAAATGAAAACTTTAATAATCAAGATAAAGACAAAACAGCGCGTCAGCTCCTCACGGAAGACTGACGCACACAAATAAAAAGCAAACACAAACTAAAGTCAGTCCAGGCCTGGTCCTCTCTCGTCCGTCACTGTCGTCACTCCGGTTTTATATCCCTCCATCTCCTCCGTGGGACTCGAGTCAGGTGGGTCGAGCAGGTGTCGCTCATTTCCCAATCACCCCACCGGCCTCGCTCCTGTTCCCACGTCTCTGGGCCCTGCCCCACTCATCACAGACAGACTTTGCTCGGGCAATTCAAAACATATCAGATGCTGTGGAATAAGATCAGTCCACTGGTTAGACAGGTTTTGCCATTCCATAGTGCAAAGTCACGTTACTTTTTTGATGCGCATGATGGAATTTACTCGGCGAATGCGTATCCATTTCCTGTTATTCACATTAACCCTTTTTTCACACAAATCAAAAACCACCTCAAGCAAACACAATTTTTTTTTTTTTTTGCAAATGAAGAGATTTTTCTTCCAAATTTGGTGATCAGCTGCTTCCTTAACTGCTATTTTCTCATTGTGTGTTTATTAGACAGATAAATCTGTGACACTGAAGGAAGTAGAACAGACATACAGTGAGTGAAGCAAAAACATGTGTCAGTCTACTAGAAGAAATGTTTGCTGGCTCTGTTATCTTTAAAAGCTCATTTTGTTCAAATATTCAATAAGCTGTCGGATCTGACTCACTTGTAATGACATGCATAATGGCTGGCAGTTCTTTTATAGCTATTTAAGGTAAGCCTTTACACTGGCGAAGAGCTTCCATGAGAGTTCAGTCTTCACATGTGCAACAACTGCTCACCAGTCAAATTGCACAGCTGGCTAACTAAGAAAATAAGAGCACTTGGAATACTTCCGCAATTAGGGAGCTTCTAGATTGCTTTAATCAAACACACTGATTTAAAATAATCCATATGGTGATTTTAGAGGGTTCCGATGCTCAGTGGTTTCTTAGCTTCCAGACAAATTGGAAATGGGATGTTCAAGTGTTTTCATATGTCTTATGCGTTGTCTGAATTGTAACTACATATTTTAGATTATTTGATTTATTTTTGTTTATCTGTTTGGACTTTTAATCTGTGAAAGAACCCTTTCTCTCTCTCATTGGCTGTATAATTTACATGCCCTTTACAAAATTAAACTCTCTGCATGTGGGTCAAATACAGTGTTTTTTTTTTTTTTTTCACTATATCCAAGAGCTGTGTTAAAAAGTTAGTATATTATTTATTTTTCTATACATAATGTATATTTATATAGTTATACTTACAAATTCTGACACAACAATCTCCTGTGGAGCAGAAAAAATAACTTCTATCATGAAGCACAGCAGCACATATATTGTACATATCCAGTCATATCCAGAAACTCTGCATTGCACAGCTACAACACTTTTACAAAGCCATTATGGAAAGCATTTTAATTTCCTCAATCTTCTTCTGAGTCGACTCTACTAATGCACAATCAGAAGCTGTGCTGAAAAATGCCTCCAATCTTCTGTTCCACATCAAGGTTTGTAATTTTAAGGTAGTGAACATGACTACCAACTTTATGACACCTCCTACCTTGGTTGTTATTTATTCCAAGAAAGCTATGCTCCAGAAAATTCAGTCCTAAATTAAACAAACCATACCCCGCACATCACAGTACAAATTGAGTAAGAGGTTCAATTTCATTTCTGGAATAGATTATATATATATATATATATATATATATATATATATATATATATATATATATATATATATATATATATATATATATATATAATAAAAATTAAAAAAAAGTATTATAGCAACTACAGGCAAATGAGTGGGATCTCATTAGAATAATAAAAAAGTTATTATTTTAAACGCAAAATAATGTAGCATTTCTGGTTAAGTTTAAAGATTAGAAGAAAAAAGTGGTATTTGCAGGCCTGTAATTACCTAAATATGACATAACTTAATATGATGTCATGTTAAGTTCATAGTGTTTCATTTAATAGCATTAATGTAATTTAGTATTTAATATTGAAATAGAAAAAAAAAGAAATTTTAGCATAAATGGTATAGTGTTGTGAGAATAAAATGAATATTTGTAATTTCACTTTCATCTTTTTCCTCATTTCTGACTGTTAAAGAGGATTTTTGTTTTCATATTTCAGATAAACCTGATCAGCTAAATAATAGTGAGATGTGAGGCATAATAGCTTCTGATTTTCCCATCTCACTAACTCTCTCTAGATGAGTCCTGTAATTAGAGGTGTGCTAGCGGCGCTGCTGAGGGGATCTATTATGCTCCTGTGCATCCATTTCACAGGTGCTCATTGACATGGTTAACAATGAAGAAAATTAATGACTGTCATAGTCCAGACACATTAGAGATTTGCACCAGCTCGACCCTTCAACTCAAGTACACAAAAACACAGAATATGGCAGAATATGAATCGCTTTGTATCTCTCTGAAGTAACTAGATCAGATGCACAACAATTTGTGAACTTTAAAATCTAAGCAGCAAAAACCCTCAAATCATAGACAAAATACATTCAGAACTATTATTGTTCCCTTCAATCACCAAAGGTAAGGCTAGCAGGTGTGATTGTCCTATTTAAACAGAAGCTTGCAGAAACCACTCAAATAGTGAACATCACAATAACACCTGTAACCACAGTGAAGAGTAAAGGCAGTGACTAATATAGTGCCAGAAAGTCAACTAACATGACATGAAAATAACACTGACATTTTGCCATGTGTGTTTTTATTAACAACACAATTAGTTGCTAATGAGGGCTTATTGTTATTCATCACCAAGCTACAGACCATGTTGCAAAGAAGCTAGTTCATGCATTCATAACATCTAGACTGATTTATTGTAATGGACTGCTAGGTGGTTGTCCTGCATCTTCAATAAACAAGCTACAGTTAATCCTAAATGCTAGAGTTCTTAAAGTTCAAGGAAATATGATCATATACCCCCAATTTTATAATCTTTACTGATTAAGTATTGTGCACAAAATAGGCCCTACATTGTTTAGCTCTTGTGTACTTAACAAGTCTTCTACCACATTACAATCCATCACTGTCTAAAGGGTGTAGCGAGATTTCATATTTTGCACCTAGATTCTGAAATGGCCTTTCTGATATTGTTTCGGGTTTAGAAACACTCTCTCTGTTTAAAGACACATCTGTTTTCACATAGTGTATCTCATAACCTTGTAGTCCAGTTATAACTGACAAATTCACATGGTCGTTCTTTGCTTGAAATGTCATGCACAGCAGTTACGCTAATTATTTTCTATTTACCTTTTAGTTTCTACCTCAGGATGCCCTGTAGATTGGATCCATCCTCTTATAAAGACGTAAGATGACCTGGCTGACACCTGAGAAAAAATAATCCCTACCCCCTTGTGAGGAACTCGGATGATGCCAACTCTGAATTAATATAAAAAATACTAAATTTAATTTACATTATATTCACTATTATCACCACATGCAATCACTGATTGTCTAGTACAGGGATCCTCAAATCTGGACCTCGAGATCCACTTTCCTGCAGAGTTTAGCTCTAACCCTAATCAAACACACCTGAGCATGCTAATCCATGCCAATTAATGTCTTTGGGATCATTAGAGAATCCCAGACAGGTGACTTTGATCAGGGTTGGAGCTAAACACTGCAGTGCATTGGACCTCCAGGGCAAGATTTGAGGAAGGGGGGGTCAAGTACAAGAGTTTTCAACCTTTTAGGAATTGCGCCTATACCTTGTGAAAAAGTCAGTGCTTCAAATGGGCCGGTACGCAGTACAGGTATTGTTCCCATTTTCGACTGCCAAATTATTACCCACCTCATTGAAATCGCTAAATAATTGGCTAATCCTAACCCTACCCCTAATCCTAACCCCTCCCCCATGCCTAACCCTAAACTACCAATCAGTGTTAATTTTGTTGACAAATAATTTATCATATTTTTAGTCAATTAAATTTATTTTTACCGATGACAAGACGTTAACGAATTAAAACAATAATCTATTGACATTTTCATCAATTAAAAAAACGAGACAAAATGTTAGGGAAGGATGATTTTGGAAGAGATTCATTCAGAACGAATCTGCTGCATGGTTCGGAGGTTAGATGTGTACATATGAACCAGCAGGACATAAGCTAACCAGAGACAGAAGGCGTTTCTCAATGTCAAGGATACTTCTTTGGCAGGACTGGTCCTTCAAAGTCACTTCCTTCAGAGGCTAGGCAAGGCTCCTCTTTAGCATTCGAAGAACACGCAAATGGAACAGGCTAGCAAGTGCACGTCATTACGTCAGTGAAAACGTCCGCTTTTTTAAAATAATTTGCTTCTCACCGATATCTGTTCGCCGCGTTTTCTCTCCCCCCGGTAAACAGCTGCTTGTTTTCTACACGGAGACGTATGAAGGCCTCCATTTGTTCCTTGGTCCTTGTTAAAAAAAATGAGAAAGCTATGAATAATGCTGTGATTAATGTGTTGACGTTAAATTACTTTGGACAACTTAACTAGTTATTTATAAAAGAAATGCCAGTGATGGCAACCAAGCTAACAATTGTTAAATGACAGGTCCAAATTGAATTCGGTTGAATTTTTTGAACAAGATAGCAAAGCTGGTGCATAGGATTGTGGGTGATTTAAGAGCATGAAGAGCACGAAGGCTACACATATGCATCCTTTCCTGTATATGGGATATTTTTTTCCGAACGAAGGACTCAGTCCTTGGTTGAAATTCTGAGGATCTTCGACATTGGAACAGTCCTTCAACGGATATCGATGACGTAGCATCCTCAAAATTCTTGCTTCCGAGGATCCTTCCTTGACATTGAGAAATGCCTTGTATAAAAACATGGACGCAGTGTCCATGACGTCAATCGTAATTTTCTGAAGATCGTTTTTGAAGCTCAAAGTGTGTGGAGTGAGCCATTGCAATCTTGGCAGCGTGTCACCGCATGTCACTCCCAGATGGGCGGGAAAAAGGTGGGAGCTGGTTGGTGAAACCATTCCCACCTAGCCTGACGGCAGTGTCAGCAATACGCCGCTTGAAGCTAACATACATTTGCTTCATGTCTTATAAAACATTCAAAAATGTCAGTATGTGGAAGTAAGAGAAGAGCAGACATGGATATATCTGACGACACAAAACAGAACTCAATTCGGTCAGGTTTTCTGAGCGCAGACATTGAAGCATACACACACAGAAAGCGCGTCTCACAGCATGCTAGTATTCTCTTTTGTTGCATGAATGGAGAATTACACACAAAAGGATGTTGACTTGTCCGTTTTGATGAGTATTCACGTAAACACAGTTGATTATGTCTTAAGGGAATGTAAATAATAGGAAGAATGTGTATTAGTACACTGCATCCATTGCACCTGTGCATTCGGTTTTACAGGGACAGGGACCTAATTTAATTGCCATTGTCCAAGTCATCGATGTTAATCAAGCAACAAAGAAAGACAGAAAATCACGCACTGCTCTTGACTAAAAAGATTGTGATTGTGAACGATTGCCAATGCGGACGCTTCGATCCCGGAGGGCTCTCTTCGAGGAGGGAGCCTTCACCAGCGTTCCCCGTGGTGCTGGCCCCGCTTCTGCCGAGGCAGAACGGCTGCTGCACTCGTGGGGTTCACAGGTGGATCTGTCAGAGGGAATGGAGACGGGCCAGTCCTTATCTCCTTCCTCATCTGCCAGATCCGGCGCCCAAACCCTAGGTTCGGAAGCATGCTCGTCGGTTTCTTTCCCCCAGGGTGAGGGATCAGCTCTTCACAGTGGAGACTGTTGCTGGGGATTCGCCACCCCTGTCACCCCAGTATGAGGAGCTTTTGGAGGTGGTTACACGCACAGTAGCTAAATAAAAAAATCGAATGGCCTGCTGAAAAACAATCTGAGCCGCAGAGAAGCAAACTAGATGAACGCTTTCTGCGGCCGAGGCAACCACCTCCACGTAGGAGCCTACTTTATTTTCCCGATCTCCACGATGAGATATCGAGCTGATGGGGCTGCGAGAGCGGGGTTATAGAGTGATGCCACGGGTCGAACAGACGCTCGCAGGCTATCTGTCGCCCGGCTCCTGTGTTAATTTTGTTGACAAATAATTTATCATATTTTTCGTCAATTAAATTTATTTTTACCGATGACAAGACGTTAACGAATTAAAACAATAATCTATTGACATTTTCATCAATTAAATAAACGAGACAAAATGTTAGGGAAGGATGATTTTGGAAGAGATTCATTCAGAACGAATCTGCTGCATGGTTCGGAGGTTAGATGTGTACATATGAACCAGCAGGACATAAGCTAACCAGAGACAGAAGGCGTTTCTCAATGTCAAGGATACTTCTTTGGCAGGACTGGTCCTTCAAAGTCACTTCCTTCAGAGGCTAGGCAAGGCTCCTCTTTAGCGTTCGAAGAACACGCAAATGGAACAGGCTAGCAAGTGCACGTCATTACGTCAGTGAAAACGTCCGCTTTTTTAAAATAATTTGCTTCTCACCGATATCTGTTCGCCGCGTTTTCTCTCCCCCCGGTAAACAGATGCCACGGGTCGAACAGACGCTCGCAGGCTATCTGTCGCCCGGCTCGGCATTGTCTCTAAAGGCTCCAACGTTGCCCACCAAGCCTCTCAGAGTTACATCATCGCTGGTGGGCAAAGGTTTTGTGGCAGCAGGTCAGGCTGGGGCTTGTCTTCACACCATGGCAGTCTTACAAGCTTATCAGGCCGACCTGCTGGGAGATATCGATGAGGGAGAGGGGATCAAGTCTGAAGATATCAAAGAGCTTAGAAAGACCGCTGATCTTTCCCTCCGCGCCACTAAAGAGACCGCTCGCGCAATTGGGTGGTCTATGGCAGCCTTAGTGGCAGCGGAGAGGCATTTGTGGCTGACCCTGTCAGAGATAAAAGAACGAGACAGGGTCTGCCTCCTGGATGCCCCGCTTCAGCCCTCTGGCCTGTTTGGCGACACAGTCAATACTGTCGTCGACAGGTTCCAGGAGGCACGCAAACAGGCGGCGGCGTTCCAGGATTTCCTCCCTCATCGCTCTCGTGGTGCATCTGGGCGGGAGATCACCACGCCACATACCGGCTCCTCATACCGGGAAGCACAGAGACAGAGTGTCGCCGCTCGTGCTCCGCCACGACGGGACCGAGGGCCTCAGCGACGCTCTGATTCAGGGAACTTCCTGGGCTAAGCCCAATTTAAGATCTGTTATTGAAGCCTGGAAGTCCTCGACAAAAAGGTCCTGACGCAAGGATCCAGAGGGTAGCCCCTACTGGGGTAGAGCGCGGTCCACCTCATTACACATTTCCGGCCCCACCTCAGTGACCTCAGGAGGTCGGTCTGCCAACCCTGCCAGAGTTTAAGGGTGCAGCGGCCTCCAGCAAGCGCTGCTCCCAGTTATTTCCGCCCGCGAGCGTAGCGGAGCTGGGATGCTCGCCGCCCCTTCGGGGGCCTCTTACACCAGAGGTCAGTCTCGAGCATTATTTAGCAGCGTGGAAACTACTGCCAAATGTATCTCATTGGGTCCTGCGTACAATAGAAAAAGGCTACTGCATTCAGTTCGGTCATCCACCGCCGAAGTTCAACGGGATTACACTGACATTAGTCGGCCCCCGTCAGGCTCTGGTTATAGAACAAGAAGTGAATACCCTATTAAGGAAGGAGGCCATCAAGGTGGTCCTTCCTCTAGACAGGCAATCCGGGTTTTACAGCCGGTACTTCATAGTTCCAAAGAAGAATGGGGGGTTGCTCAGTTATGCTCAGTTATGCCACTGAAGTTCAAAATGCTCACTGTCAAGCAGGTTGTAGCTCAAATCAGATCCGAAGCCTTGTTTGTCACAATAGATCTCAAAGACGCATACTTCCACATATCCATCCTTCCACAACACAGGAAGTTTCTGAGGTTCGCTTTCGGGGGCAAAGCTGATCAATATCGAGTACTTCCCTTTGGCCTCACACTCTCACCCCGCACTTTCACGAAATGTGTAGATGCGGCTCTGTTATTCCTCCGTATGCAGGGCATCCGCATTCTAAATTTTATCGACAATTGGTTGATTTTAGCTCAATCAGAGCAGATGGCGGTTCGACATCGAGATGTCGTTCGCGCGCAAATGGGGGAGCTGGGTTTGAGACTAAACGCCAAGAAGAGTGTACTTTCTCCAGTTCAGAGAACCACCTATCTAGGCGTAGTGTGGAATTCGACCACGATGCAGGCATGTCTGTCTCCTGCTCGGATCGAGTCGATCCTCACATCAGTCGAGAGAGTCAAAGAAGGCCAGTCACTCAATGTCAAACAATTTCAGAGATTGTTAGGTCTGATGGCAGCTGCGTCCAATGTGATACCTTTTGGCCCTCTTGTACATGAGACCCCTACATTGGTGGCTCAAGTCCAAGGGCTTTTCCCTGAGGGGATATCCACTTCGAGTTATCAAGGTCACACGGCGATACCTTTGTGCCTTAGACATGTGGAAGAAACCTTGGTTCTTGAATCAGGGCCCGTTGCTGGGAGCTCTTTGTCGCCGTGTAATGCTAGCGACAGACGGGTCCCTCACCGGTTGGGGTGCGGTAATTAGTGGCCACCCTGCCAATTGCCTAGAGATGCTAGCAGTCTATCGGCATTGAAACATTTCCTCCCAGACCTGAGAGGTCACCATGTGTTGGTGCGCACCGACAACACATCAGTGGTCTCTTATATAAATCACCAAGGGGGTCTGCGTTCACGCCCCTTGTACAAGCTGGTACACCAGATCCTTCTGGCCCCATTGGTTCTCTCTAGTTCATCCAGCTCCTCTGGGACTGGACGGTATGGTACAGACTAGGCCGAGGCTTCGTCTGTATGCATTTCCCCCTATCGCTCTGCTCCCAGGAGTTCTGGCGAGAGTACGCCGGGACGGGGTCCATCTGTTATTAGTAGCCCCATTCTGGCCGGGCCAAGAATGGTTCGCAGATCTAGTATCGCTCCTTGACGGCTCTCCGTGGGAGATACCGATCAGGACAGACCTACTCTCACAGGCGCAGGGCACGATAATTCACCCTCGCCTGGAGCTGTGGAAACTGTGGGTGTGGCCCCTGACGGGGCATGGCTCATAGAATCCGGTCTCTCAACTGAGGTTGTTGAGACCCTCCTCCAATCCAGAGCTCCCTCTATGAGGAAACTGTACGCCCTGGAAAATCTTCACTTCATGGTGCAGAGGCCGCCAGCTTGACCCTGTTAACTGCCCAGTTGGTACAGTTCTGGGGTTTCTACAAGCTAGGCTCTCTGCGGGGTTAACCCACTCCACCTTAAAGCTCCAGTATGCGATTTTTGTAATTGACCAAAAGAGGGCGCATTTCCAACAATAACAAAGGCGAAGCTTTTGTATATTGTCATTCACTATCTACTTATTTGTATTTTTTATTCTTTTATTATGTGTTTTATGTTCTGTTGCTGTCATTCTGTTGTACTGCGGAGCTTCTGTCACGAAAACAAATTCCTCGTATGTGTAAACATACCTGGCAATAAAGCTCATTCTGATTCTGATTCTGATTCTGATTCTAAACGAATCATGATCAAGGATTAGGTAATTTATTCATTTTTGTATTACCTGTATATCTGGTCGTATTATTTTATGTCATCATAATTAATGAACTGCAAGGAATGTGAAATGTTATACTATATTATCCCGTTACAACTTACAGCTATTTGTTAAATTATTTGTTGGGTTAATGTTGTGCAGTGTTACGTGTTTATGGTTAATGCCGTGTTGTTTAACGTGCTCAAACCAATCGTTCTAAAAGTAAATTTGAAAGAACATTTGCAAGTAATGACTAAATACATTTTTAACAACACATATCTGATTGTATTTAATTGTAATGCCATAATCTCTTTTACCACACGTGATAAAAATCTTTACCTTAGTACAAAGAGCAATATAACTTTGTTTATAAGTGCTATTATTGACAGTTGCATGTGTTGCAGGGAAACACAGATACATCCTCACTGGAATTATCAAATCCAGATGAGACCTGGACCATCTTTACTGTAACTATTACGTTACTTGTACAATAACAAAATAAATAATTGATTTGCTTATCTGTCTATCAATACACTCGCGAGAGCAGAGTCTCTGTCAAGTCCAAGATTTTCGCGCAGCTCTCTCCATCTCGTAAACGCCTGGCTGATATTTATCCTGGTTTTATTCCTCCGTTTGTCACACAGTCTGCGTGTATCCGAATATGGACGCTTACGTTTTACTGGCACTTCAATACTCGCCAAAGAGTAATCGTGATCCATAACAACGACAACCAAACCATACGTGCGGCTATAACATAACCACCAATTCCGCATTTGACCATGTGATATTCCGGTGTGGTGGAACATCACATGGTCTACAACAGAAAAAAAGTATAGAGCGGACATTGCGTCACTGAGAGGCGACATTTCTTTACCGGGACGGCCAGTTATTTAAAATCGTAATTTCTCTGAAATAAAAAATCTTTGGAGACTTTTGATATATTGTAAGTACACAACTGGAGGAAATATAATCACACTATGCAAGTTATTTTCGGAAATTTTATTACAAAATTCCTACATATTGGAGCTTTAAAGGTGTACGTTGCGACCATAGCTGTTTACTATGTCCCTTTCAATGATCAGTCAGTGGGTAGACACCCCCTAGTTACACGTTTCCTCCCCGGTGCGCTGAGGCTCAGACCTCCAGTACTGTCCCATGTTCCCCCCTGGGATTTGGTTGTGGTTTTAGAGGCTCTTTGTAAAGCTCCATTTGAGCCAATTCAAGATATCTCAGATAGACATCTGACACTTAAAACTGCCCTGTTACTGGCAATCACCTCACTAAAGAAATTTGGAGATCTTCAGGCCCTTTCGGTGGCCCCTACTTACCTAGACTTTGCCCCTGGTATGGCCAAAGCATTCTTATACCCTCGAGCGGGTTATGTTCCGAAGGTTCCCTCTGTTACACCACAACCTATCGTACTGCAGGCCTTCTGTCCTCCTCCCTTTCGGGAGCCAGACCAGGAGAAGCTAAATTGTATGCGTCCAGTGCATACGTTCACAGAACTGCCCTGTGGAGAAAATCTGACCACTTGCTTGTTTGCTATGGTCCTCCTAAAAAGGGTTCTCCTGCCACCAAGCAGACCCTAATTCGTTGGATAGTCGAGGCTATCAACATCTCCTATGAGTCATCTGGTCTTCCCCTTCTTTTGGGAGCCAAGGCTCACTCTACTCGGGGTATGGCGGCCTCTAAGGCCTTCTCAGCAGGTGTGTCCCTCTTGGACATCTGCAACGCTGAGGGGTGGTCCACGTCCTCTACATTTGTCTGATTTTATGACCTTGACATTCGAGCCACTCCAGGCTCTTCTGTTCTCTCGCCTTAGCTGTGCTCTTCGGATACACACTAGGCAGGGATTTGGAAGTCTGGCAGCGTGGGCACATCGTTCCCCAAAGTGCTCAACGCAGCTCGAGTTCCTGAAAAGGAACATCTCAAGGTTACGAATGTAACGTCTTGGTTACGTATGTAACCCTCGTTCCCTGAAGGAGGGAACGGAGACGTTACGAATGGGATCTCACCCGAGAGCCCAATCACCTTCGAGTGGTACAAAACGAGCCAATGGTACACAAAGTACCTTGGTCTGTGGAATTTGCATCGCGAGCTCCGCCCCGCAGAGCGGGTATATAAGGAGCAACGCGAGCAACTCGCATTCAAGTCTTCGCTGAGGAGCCGAGCCAGTGACCCGGCCGATCAGCGGAACAGCGATGTGGCAAGGGGACGTAACGTCTCCGTTCCATCCTTCAGGGAACGAGGGTTACATACGTAACCAAGACGTTCCCTTTCAGTCGGTCATGTTCGACATTACGAATGGGGTCCACATGGCTGTCTTCCAGCGACCCATGTGAGTGATAGCACCCTGTCATGAGGCCAGCACAAGTGAGGGCCTATAGCTCGCTCAGAATACACTGGGTAGCATATTCCAGCTGGACATATGCTAGCAGGCTGCCTGCCCGTGGGAGGACTTACAGAAAGCAGGTATCTACCAAGGTGGTGATACATAAGAACTCTGAGGTACCCAGCCCGCAGGGTGGAAGTTTCAATGGCAGAGCTGGCAAGGGGCTTGCCAAGGGAAAGACACATGCTGTGGGGAGACTTACTGTGGACATACACACGTGGGATTACCCAGAAAGGGGAATCACGACACATGGAGGCACCTAGTCCCACACATGGCTGACCAAAGGGCATGTACGCAAGTGTTGGACATCAACAGTGCTGGAGGAACCCAGGGTTCTGACTGAGGAACTCACCTGAGGGGAATAGCACACGCATCCAGTCCGCGGAGTGGAATAGCGCAGCAAGCGGATTGACACCGAGCAGATCCTTACTGGCCCGAAGGGGCAAGTACCCGGGAGGACACGGGCTCTACACGGAGATTATAAAATCTTGCGAATGTGTTAGGTGTCGCCCAGCCCGCAGCTCTACAGATGTCTGCTAGCGAGGCATCATGCGCCAGCGCCCAGGAGGAAGCTACGCTCCTAGTTGAGTGAGCTCTCACCCCTAGGGGGCATGGCAGGTCTCGAGCCTGATAAGCCAGGACAATAGCATCCACTATCCAGTGGGATAACCTCTGCTTGGAGACAGCCTTTCCCTTCTGCTGGCCTCCGTAACAGACAAAGAGCTGGTCTGAGGTCCTAAGGCACCGAGTTCTGTCCACATAGGTGCGGAGCGCACGTACTGGACAGAGCAGCGCCAGGGCTGGGTCTGCCTCCTCCAGGGGCAGCGCTTGCAAGTTCACCACCTGATCCCTAAAAGGAGTGGTGGGAACTTTGGGCATGTACCCAGGCCGGGGTCTCAAGATAACGTGAGAGTTAGCCGGCCCGAATTCCAGGCACGCTTCGTCAACTGAAAATGCCTGCAGGTCCCCGACCCTCTTCACCGAAGCCAAAGCCGTCAGGAGCACAGTTTTCAAAGATAAAAACTTTAGATCTACTGAGAGCAAGGGTTCGAAGGGAGCTCTCTGCAGTGCTGATAGAACCACTGTGAGGTCCCAAGAGGGGACTTGCTGAGGGCGAGGCGGATTGAGCCTCCTTGCTCCTCTCAGGAAACTGATGATCAGATCGTGCCTTCCAAGAGACTTACCTTCAACAGGGTCATGGTGAGCCAAAATGGCAGCCACATAGACCTTGAGGATGGAAGGAGACAGCCTTCGTTCCAACTCCTCCTGAAGAAAGGAAAGCACTGACCCAATCGGGCATTTCCAGGGGTCCTCACGCCGTGAAGAACACCAAGTGATGAAGAGGTTCCACTTCAAAGCATAGGCATGTCTGGTGGACATGGCTCTAGCTGAAGTGATGGTAGCCACCACCTGTGGTGGCAAGGTACCTAAACCTTCTGTGACCCGTCCAGAACCCACACATGTAGGTTCCACAGATCGGGACGTGGGTGCCAGAGGGTGCCCCGTCTCTGAGAAAGAAGGTCCTTCCTCAGAGGAATTGGCCAGGGAGGGGCTGTCGCGAGGAGTACAAGTTCGGGGAACCAGGTCCAGCCAGGCCAAAAAGGCGCAACCATGAGGACCTGCTCCATTTCCTCCCTGATCTTGCACAACGTCTGTGCAAGAAGGCTCACTGGGGGAAACGCATACTTGGCCAGCTGTGTGCCAGGGCATCCGTGCCGAGGGTGCCCTCGGTCAGGGAGTAAAACAACTGGCAGTGGGAAATTTCTGGAGAGGCAAACAGGTCTACCTGAGCATCTCCGAAGTGTTCCCAAATCAGCTGAACCGACTGGGGGTGGAGTCTCCATTCCCCGGGGCGAGACTGCTGTCGTGAGAGCTCGTCGGCTGCACGATTGAGCCTGCCCGGAATGTGAATGGCACGAAGGGACCTCAGATGCTTGTGACTCCACAGGAGGAGATGGCGAGCGAGTTGCGACATGCGGCGGGAGCGTAGACCACCCTGACGGTTGATGTACGCTACAGTCGCAGTGTTGTCCGTAGAGACCAGAACGTGCTTGTCCTTCAGCAGGGCCCTGAAGCGGTGCAGAGCAAGACGTACTGTTAGCAACTCGAGGCAATTGACATGCCACTGAAGTCGGGGTCCTGTCCAGGAGCCTGACGCACCATGCCCGTTGCACATGGCACCCCAGCCCGTGGCAGAGGCATCTGTTGACACAACAACATGTCTGGACACCGGTTCTAGGGGCACACCGGCCCGTAAAAACGAGGGGTCCAACCACGGGGTGAAGTATTGGCGGCAGGCCGGAGTGATGGTAACTCGGAGCATGCCCTGTTGCCATGCCCATCTCGGGACTCGGTCGTGAAGCTAGTGCTGAAGCGGTCTCATATGGAGTAGCCCGAGCGGTATGACTGCCGCCGCGGACGCCATATGCCCCAGGAGCCTCTGAAACAGTTTCAGTGGAACCGCTCTCTTGCCCTCGAAGTGTCTCAGGCAATTCAGCAGTGACTGCGCGCGCTCGTTTGTAAGCTGCGCGAACATACCAAGAAAAGAGATCCTCTGCACAGGGGAGAGTTTGCTCTTTTCCCAGTTGACCTGAAGACCCAGTCGGGTGAGGTGTCTGAGCACCAGATCCCTGTGCTCGCACAACTGCTCTCGAGAGTGAGCTAGGATCAGCCAGTCATCAAGGTAGTTGAGGATACAGACACCTTGTTCCCTGAGAGGAGCCAGGGCTCCCTCCGCGACCTTCGTAAAAAGACGCGGGGAGACAGGGCCAACCCGAATGGGAGAACCTTGAACTGATATGCCTGCCCCTCGAAAGCAAACCGAAGAAACTGTCTGTGTCGCTGCGGCCAGGGTGAAGGCTGCTGCTGTGGCCGAGCGGGAGTGGAGGAGGCCACAGGGGGGCGCCCTCGGCGACGAGCAGGCTGAGGTTGCGCCGGAGGCGGGGTGGAAGCAGCAGTGGGCCGCCGGGGCAGGATGTGTCTAATGGCCTCAGACTGCTTCTGGGCGGCAGAGAACTGCTGGGCAAAGCTCTCTACCGCGTCGCCGGAGAGGCCATCCTGGGAGACTGGGGAGTTGAGGAGCTGAGCCCGATCAGACTCCCTCATGACTGCCAGGTTCAGCCATAGGTGGCGCTCCTGGACCACCAAAGTGGACATCACCTGACCCAAGGAGCTCCTGCAAAACCCCTGGGTCAGCACCGCCCTCGTGCAGCTGCCGGAGTAGCTTGGCCTGATAGACCTGAAGTGAGGCCATGGCATGCAGGGCAGAAGCGGTCTGGCCCGCAGCTCTGTAAGCCTTGGCCACAAGCGTGGATGAGAACTTACAGGCCTTGGAGGGCAGCTTGGGACCACCATGCCAAGCGGAGGCGCTCTGTGGACACAGTGGCATCGCAACAGAACGCTCCACCGGGGGAATCCCAGCATACCCCTTGGCCGCCCCGCCATCGAGGGCAGTGAAGGCGGAGGAAGAACCAGAACCGTTTCGGGCAGGTAAAGGTGCCTTCCATGAACTAGTTACTTCCTGGTGCACTTCCGGGAAGAAAGGAACCAGAGGGGGGTGCTGGTGATCCGCATGAGCAGCCCCCAGGAACCAATCATCCAGCTTCGAGTGCTCGGGACAGGGTGGAGGATTCCACTCAAGCCCAATGCTCTCCGCTGCCTGGGAAAGCACGGCCGTCAGCTCAGGATCGGACTCGGACAACGCTGGCACTCCCGAGGGAGGCAACGCAGCCGAACCCTCATCTCCCGAGGACTCAAGCCCACCTTGTGATGCGGTGATCGACATACGGTCCTCTTCGTGAGCCCCGAATGAGATGTCAGGAGCCTGAGAGGGTCCAGCAAACTCATCCGGGAACTCGACCGGCTGCGGCGTATGTGAGGTGGGTGTGGCCCGAGGAGGTTCGCTCGTCGGGGAAGCCCACACGGTAACCCTCAGATCACCCTGGCCACCAGCCGAAGTAGCACTCTTACGAGAAGAAGAGCTAGAACGGGATGTGGCAGAGGGGACTCTATACCTTTTAAGGTAATCGAGTCTCGATCTCAACGCCGAGATGGTCATGTCCCCGCAATGAGAACATGAGCCATCCACGAACGCAGTCTCAGCATGCTGGAAGCCCAGACACGTGACACAACGATCGTGACCGTCACGAGGAGCGATATTTCGAACGCACCCAGAAACACATGGGCGAAATGACATCTTTAAAAAGACGCAAATCGGCCTGTATCTCTTTTATGAGAGAAATTTGTCTCTTTTAGAGGTGTTGAAGCGGTCAGGGGAACGCGGGAGCTGTCACAGGAAACCCAGACGAACCCCTGAATCGCGCCGTCACACCAACACCAGCTCTTGCTTGTAAACACTCCGGTGATTGCAGCAAGCGATGTGCTCGGCTCCGAAGCGAAAGCTTGAATGCGAGTTGCTCGCGTTGCTCCTTATATACCCGCTCTGCGGGGCGGAGCTCGCGATGCAAATTCCGCAGACCAAGGTACTTTGTGTACCATTGGCTTGTTTTGTACCACTCGAAGGTGATTGGGCTCTCGGGCGAGATCCCATTCGTAACGTCGAACGTGACAGACTGAAAGGGAACCCTGGTTCCTTGAAGGAACGAGACGCTGCGTCGCAGAGCCATACTCCCAGCACCCCTGCCGGCACTTGCTTCCAGTGTTTCCCTGTGGTCCTGTTTGGGATCGCAGCTTGACTTGTGGTTATTTGTATTATAAATGTTTGTTTAATTACTGATTGACTGTGGCATTATACATAGCCTACATTGTAAATCATGAAATTAAAAAGTAGTTATTTGACATAAAAATAAAAAATAATAATAAACAAACTAATAAGTAAATAAATAAGATGTGTGGAGGGGGTACTGGCTTTTTCTTTTTTCCACTTCAAGCACTGAAAAAAGTGCACTTAATTTTATTAAATAATTTTATAAGAATTTGTGCAGCTTCACAAATTAGAAATTGACTTAGAGCTAGAGCAGTGAAACTTCCCATTCCCACCATCAGGGCAGTAATTAAAAATTTCCAATCAACAGAAAATGTTACAATCTGCCTGGAAGAGGGCATGTGTCTGTATTGTCCTAATGCACAATGAGGAGGAGAGTTTGAGTAGCTAAATAGTAAAAGTAAAGTAAAAATTGGCTTTTTAGCAACAAACATTCAAGATATGTTTGGTGAACACAGTGATAAAAAGTACCCCATGTGTACAACGAAATATACAGCTGTATGTTTAATGTTGTGGGCCTATATTTCTGCTGGCGGTCCTGGTCATCTTGTTTAGATACATGGCATCTTTGATTCTTTAGTATACCAACAAAAAGAGACTGACTGTGTTATGACCTTATAGTGGGGCATGTTTGGGTATTCCAACCAGACAATATTCCAAATACAAACCTTTAAAACAACACACAAATGGGTCACTGAGCACAAAACCAAGCTTCTGCTATGGCACCATCATGGAGCTGGGAATCTGAAGGGTCTGGAGTGATTCTGGATGAAGGAATTGTCTCTGATCTTGTCAGGTGTTCTCTAACTTCATCAGACATTATAGGAGAAAACTCAGAGCGGTTATTTTGGCAAATGGAGATTTCAAAAAGTATTGAATAAAAGAGTAATGTTAATTGTTTCCAGTGTGTGTCAGAGAAAGACATTTGTTTCACAATGATATCGAACCCAAGCCCCCCCACCCCACCACACCATTTTAAATTCCAAATTCTTCAATGAAAAGCTTGTAAATAAAAGATCAAAAGGATACAAAAAATGCAGATTTATTTTCACAGCCACCTTTGATCATATTTACCATGGGTACCAACAAATCTAACCGCGTGTGTATAAACGTTATAGGTGTATATTCTTTTTAAGTTTTAAAAGTGGTCTGCAGGTATTTTAAATATTTTTCCCCAGTGGCCACAATTTAAATATAAAAAGGAAACAAATTTTAAATAAAAAATGGTTGTGCATAAGCATCTATAACCATACTAACTTTATTATTTAGCTGTAGTAATATGTACAAATTCTCAAGCATTCTTTACATTACCATAGTATGGGTTTGAATTTGTTTGAAAAAGCCATTTTTGCTAAACGTATCTTGAAAGGAAGCTCATATGAAAAACAATTCATTAATTGGGCTGTGTGATCTGGACTCAACAGCCTCAAATCTCACTGTCCTCACCTGACAGTGACAGCCAAAACGTCAAAGCTTTAACTGATTATCTAGTACACCAAGTGCCTGGACCTAAATGGACTTGAGCTTGTTCTCAACATGTCCCCCAATTTGCCCATCATTTTCCTCTCTATGTCAGATTTGTATAATATCACCAGTAGCTTCCCAACCATCATCCTATAGACAAAATATAATTGGAGCAGCATGTTGGAGGTGATCAAATGGCTTCATTACAGCCACAGTTGTCCTGCCACAACCTTTGTCTTTAGAAATACATGCTGGAAAGAAACTCAGCTACACGCAGCTATATTGGCTTTGAAGCTAAAACAAGGAGGTAAATTGTTGGATATTGATTTGTGAAGAAGAAATCTATACAGAGGGAGTTCTGATTGAGGTAGTCGGTGAAGCAGAAACTAGCTATTAAAGACTAGAAGAAAACAATGACACCTGCCTATCAAACCCTACAGGGGTTAAACTGCATCTCTGAAAGGGGCTAGGGTTGCACGAATCCAAGAAAAACAACTCTTACCCCCAAAGTTTCATCAAAACATTACATAAAGGGGCTCCGTTCAAATGATATTTCACTTTGATTCTAGACGTTTCACAACATCGCTCAAGGGAAATTCTTATTGTACTAGGAGAACATTAAAAGTATTCCTTTTGTAAAAACTAGACAGAACAAATCATAACAGCAAAGCAGCATTAGGGACATTCGTGATGTGCATAAAAACACATTTTCTGTGAGTCAGACCTCCCTAGGACAAACCTCTGACAGAATACTGTAAATGAGGCTGGATTGCATCACTGAATCACAGAATAGTTTAAAGGCCGATAGCTGAATATTGTCTCTTACATCCAAATGTCAGGCCACTAAACTTGGTGCTAGCTTTATCAGCAATGAAGGTCAGCGAGATTAAACAGATTTCAGTCTTTGAATTGTTCAATGACAGACCCATTATATTATGATTAAACAAGCTTCTATCTTTAAAAAAATCAAAACTATTTTGATTCCTTTGATCTTCCAGGCAGATTGTATGTTCTAGGTCACATTTCCCAGTGTACTTACGCATTAACTCCATACTCTCAGTGTGTATTCATGGTTCACCGATGAAAGGTGCGATGCTGTACAAATTCAGTTTGAACTCATGCTGAGAGGAGAATTTAACGTGGTGGTCTTTGCACACGAGTTTCCTGTGTAGGTGTGTAGCATATCAAACAGATGAATTTGGTAAAATTGACCACATACTTCAAAGTCAAACAGAAAAAAATGGGAAAACATACTCAGAGAAACACTCATCTATCAGTGCACTTTGGGTAAACATGGCATTTTTCTACCACATAGGTGTTAAAAACGAATCTCTGGATGGATTATAGTGGGGCTTGATGTCAGACAAAGCAATTTACAGCATGAATTAGCTCAAAACAGTCATCTACATATTTATTAACATTCTAGCCTAAACCTAAATAAAGTAATTTTGCCAAATGAAATCATCCTTCATCCTTATCATCGCCTGTCATGGAAAACATTTGCGCATTTTGTTAGCAGTAAGGATTAATGAGTCAGATACTTAAATCCTCAGAAAAGCCATGAGGACCGAAGCTAAGCTAACGTCCTCACAGACATATTCCAGTCACCTCATAAAATAATCCATTACAATTATGTTCTTGCGAATGATTCCAGAATGGTATTAATTAATGCTCTTTTCCAAACATTGCCGCATCTGAGATGAATTTACTCCTTTTCAAACTCCTACATAATTGACAACGACGGGACATTCATTAGCAGAAAACAGCAGGGAAGCTGATTCTTACCGTGGGTTTGTACTGTTTTGATTAAACTGCGAGGCAAGCCGTTCCGAATGTTCCTGGCACTGGGTGGACGAATTAATTAGCCCTCTTGACTCTAGACAGGACTGAAAAAGTGGAATCTGGATAAGTTATTGTGTAAGAATAGAATATATGCCAACCCGCTAACTTACTAATTAATCAATGTTGTTTATGCTGCAAAAGACAAAAATGGTACTGAAGTATAAGTTAAATAAATTATTAGACTAAGATTAAGAATGCATTTTAAAAATAATAGCAGGAATAATGTCCTCCATCCAGGCAATGAGTCTCATTCATGAAACTATGCAGGCAGGAAATTGTGTAAAATCATTTGTATGTAAATAGTAGTTTTTAGGAATTTAAGTAAGGACGATTTTATGAACTAATTGCATAGAAATGAATTCTGCTCCTGTTTAATACATGAGGCCCAATACATTGGGAAGACTGCACTAAAGCAAGTTCAAAATATAATATCTGACCTAATCCATATTTAGAACATAATATCTTTCCCTTTAGTAGCTGATACATAATACTGTAGGTATTCTGAATCATTTCAGAAACTCAGTTGTGCCCACTGACCATATTAGACTTTTAAATTAGCTATTCGAGATGGATATTTACCAATTCTAACTCATGTATTATTTATAATATTAACCATTTATGCGGTTTTATCTTTGTATAATGTTTTTTTTTTTTTTTATGTTTTAATGTATTGATAATTTCATACACATGTGTATAAATGTGTATGCTTGGACAAATCAGTTCCATGTCTGCTTAGAGACAGTAATACTTTAGATTAAAGGGGGGGTGAAATGCTCGTTTTCACTCAATATCCTGTTAATCTTGAGTACCTATAGAGTAGTACTGCATCCTTCATAACTCCAAAAAGTCTTTAGTTTTATTATATTTATAAGAGAAAGATAGTCTGTACTGATTTTTCCTGGAAAAACACAAGCGCCTGGAGGCGTGACGTGTGGGCGGAGCTAAAGAATCACGAGCGTGAGTAAGCTTTTGGGTTGAGAGCGCTAGAAACTGTGACATTACCGTGAGGAAAAAAACATCATCTGAAACAAACCATGGCAAACAGTCAGATTCAGCCGTATATTTATGATCCAGAATCAGATCCAGAGGCTGAAATTTAACAAGAGCAGCATCAGCAACGACGTCTCTATGTGGTATGTATTGAAACTGTATATATTTGCTTAGTGGTTTTGGAAAATGACTAAGTTCCACTTTATGTCGTCTTTTTTTTTTTTTTTTTTTTTTAAAGTGTACATGTGGAAAGTGCAGTTTGATGCTGACATCGCATGTTGTTTACTTGATGTTCTTATGCGCTGATAGCTAAGTTAACACAGAGATATTTGAAGCAGTTTTACTCACCGCCTGCAGTTCCAACACACGATCGTGACGCTTTTACGTTGGGACTGCATTATCCTTAAGAATAAACGATGTGCAAATCCGGCATCTAACTGGGCCTCGTTTGTAAAACAAGCATCTTCGAAATGCAGGAAACAAACAAAAACACTTGCACAAAATCACTTAAATCACATCATAAGAAAAATAAACACCTGTATTCGGTATGAAATGGTATTCCATCCAGCACTAGATTCTCAATTGGAAAGGATATTGTCATCAAATTATGAATATTCATTTAGCTCAGCATAAACATATTAGGCCCAAATACCGCCCCTTCTCACCAATCCGATGTTGCCAGCTGTGTAAGCAATAAGTGTTGTTATTTTTAACATTATAATTTTGTTTGCCAACAATCAAGCGAGACTTGTTAGCAGCATGCAGCCTCACCTTAATGGCAGCTTGATTGGAGATGTAATCACTTGTGGCAAATGTTTGACTGTATAATATACCTTTTGTAAGAAAGCTGACAATAAAAAATATAGATGAATATCCAAGATGAACAAAACACTCTATTGGGCTCTTTTAAAGTTGGACACTTTGCACAAAGATTGTATTATTATTATTATTTATTTATTTTTTTACTAATAATAAAAAAAATCAATGGAAGTGTTTTTTATTATTATTATTATTATTATTTTTACATAAAAAAGTTACTTTTTAGACCTTATGAGACAGAGATTTAAGGGTGCTTTTAATAGCGACTGTCCTCTGAGATTACAAGTGAGCTTTTCAAATGCTTCTTAGCACGCACTCATATTTTTAATCTAGGGTAGTGCTAAATCGAAAAAATGATACTGTATGTCAACAATGTGAAAAAAATTGGACATCTTCATATTGTTCAAAAGTTTTCTTAATGCATTGTGTGCTCCACAGAAGAAAGGAAGTCATACACTATCCTAACAAGCTGTGATCTGAGAAAGCTTTTAACATTTCAGTTAAATAATTGGTTATTTATCTTAAAGTACCATTAAAGGGGCGGGGGGTGGGGAGGCTTGGAGTAGGAATCTTTTATCAGTTCTCTCTTTCACATTTCTCCATCTGTGTTCTTTGAATAAAACCACCTACAGTGACATAACTAGGATGACCAGACGTCCCGTTTTTCCTAGGACAGTCATGTGTTTCAGCCTATTTTTAGTGTCCCGACTTATTTTGACCCATTTTTAAAAATGTCTTTATGACTGGGTGATCAGAGCGAGTAGTATAAGTGTTCTGTCAAGCAAGAACAGCCTAATCAAAAGGTAATTAAGCTTGTTGTAGAACAAAATTACCATCCAAATCACAATTCACTATCGATTAGCTTGCAACTAGTGAAGGAAGGTTTGATCCCAATTCTGCAATCAGTTCTTTTTTTTTTTTTTGCGTTAATCATCAAATGCACACACAGTTGTCAAAATGTCCATCGTGTGAAGTATCTCACCTAAATTACCTGTGTTCCATTCGGAAGGGCTCATCCCTATGCCCTAATCCCTTCAAAGGGTTTACCCTCTGAAGTGAGAGCTTCGAAGGATTAAAGGGTATAGGGGATAGTGATGGGTCATTCTTGAATAATTTGTTCATTTTGAACAAATCTTTAATGTGGCTCGTCTCAGCGAGTGATTAGTTTATTTGCACATGCGCAAAATTCTATAGGCTCTGCACTGGAGTTAGTCTAGTACTTCACCTGTTTCGGTCAGTGCAATTTGAGCCAGAAAGAGAATGGATTAGTTCATCTCTTGAGTCTTAGGGTTTTTTGTGTCGTTCGTTCATCACTTCACAGACCCATAAGCATAACCAATGCAGTCTTGAGCCAGAAAGAGAATGGATTAGTTCATCTCTTGAGTCTTAGGGTTTTTTGAGTCGTTCGTTCATCACTTGACAGACCCATAAGCTTTAACCTATGCAGTCTGAGTCGGAAAGAGACTATATAATAATAATAATAATAAACAAACTGTTATTAAGTTAGCAGGAAACAGAAAGAAAGACACAGACAGAAGAACAAAAAAAAAAAGATAAACACAAAAACACAAGTCCAAAGAAGGACATCACGTCACGCCCACCAGGGAGGAGCAGAAGACCACCACAACCATGTGGTCAGGGCGGAAGCCCCCCAGGGCGGAGCAGAAGACCACCACATCCTTGTGGTCGAGGCAGAAAGCCCAGCATGGAGAAATAATCCAAAAACGCCTCAGCAGCCATCTTGGGTGTTGGCGCTGAGCTGGCGGCCATCTTGCACTGTGGCGCTGGGCTGGTGACCACTTTGTGCTGTGGCGCTGTGCTGGCGTCCATCTTGCCTCGTGGCGCCGGGCTGACAGCCATCTTGTGCAGTGTCGCTGGACCTGCGGCCATCATGGGCAGTGGTGCTGGGCCAGCGGCCATTCTGCACAGTGGCTCTGGGCTGACATCCATCTTGTGCTGTGGCGCTGGCCTGGCGTCCATCTTGCCTCGTGGTGCTGAGCTGGCGGCCATCTTGAGCTGTGGTGTTGGGCTGGCCTCCATCTCCAAAGAACAGGGAGAAGTAGGCAGCACAATCAGCGTGAAAACACAGAAAAGGTGCGTGCACAGCTGCACGCACGCTAGTGGTAATGGGACAGCTGAACCCAATGAGGAATAAACAATAGGGGAGGAAAAAGACCATGTCCATCAATCTCTTGACCCTGAAAACAGGAGAACTCTCAACAAGAGTGGGACAGTGGGCAGGGCGGGTGATAGCGTGAATGACCAGATTAATACATGAAACATGGAAAACCGAGTGGACGTGCCTCAAATTAGGAGGCAATCTGAGTCTGGCGGCCCGTGGACTTGATTATGGGGAAAGGCCCAATGAAGCATATGGCCAGTTTATGTGACTCGGCCTGTAATGGTATATCCCTGGTGGACAACCATACTTTAACCACAGATATATCTAGGTGCCTTAACGCGGTGATGATTGGCAGCGTGACGAGTTCACTCTCTATTTCGAGATAGAGCAGACCTAACAACTCTCCAGGTACGCTGGCAACGACAGATAAATGCTGGGACTGAGGGAACAGAAGTCTCACTCTCCTGAGAAGAAAAGAGAGGGAGCTGATACCATAACGAGGACTGGAACGGGGCTAACCCAGTGGCTGACGAGGGAAGAGAATTATGGGCGTACTCGACTCAGGGAAGTTGCTCGACCACGATGCTGGACTGCGAAAAGCTATCGTATGGAGCATTCGCCCTAGGATCTGGTTAGGACGTTCTGCTTATCCACTTATCTGGGCATAAAACCCAGAAGATAAACTGGCAGTCGCACCAATCAATCTGCAAAATTCTCCTCCAGAATCGTGAATCAAATTGCGGTCCCCTGTCTGAGACGATGTCTGTGGGGAGACCGTGCAAATCACTTGAATAAGGCAATAAAACTCATACAGAACAATGGTTCCCAGGACTTTTGAGAACTGGAGCTTGTAGCCTAAAATTTTTCTTTCTAAATTATGTGAAAATCACCTTGTTTACTCACTCACAGAAAACAATATATTGATTTACATTTTCTAAGACACTTTTTGTTGGTAAAAGTCAAATGCGAGTAGGCGTCAACTATCATGAATATCATTGTGATTTACACCTGAGAAAACAAAGGCCCACATAATGAGCTGCATAATGAGCTCTCAGCCAGCTGTGTGTCACTGAGAGCCAGGAGTTACAAGAAAGAATGTGAGGACAAAATAAATCTGTAATTTTATGTTTGTAGTTTATTTAGAATATATTTATATTTTATATATAAAACTTTTATTGTTATTATTATTATTATTATTATTAATGTTGAAAAGAGCTGAGAATATTTTTTTCAGGTTTTTTGGGGGGGATAAATTGAAAGAACAGCATTGTGTTACATTTGTTACAGTTACATTTATTTGTTACATTTATATTATTTACATCAAGCTTTTGAATGGTATAGTATTATATATTGTTATTGAAACTTCGTAATATTTCACTTGATTATACATTTAGTCATGATTTATAGTTTGGAAAAAGTATAACTAGTAAAATGTTTACACGTTATGTGAAAACTAGTACAAGTATATAAATAAATAAAAAGAAACTTACTCGTGGAAATCCAAATCTCAAATCCTCAACCACATCACATCTTTTTGGGGTGAATTATGTCTTATTCCTCTCATCGCGAAGCAAACATTAAAATAAAAAAACTAGAAGAACAGTCTCGCTGCGTTGTCTTCTGTTGTGTGGGCGTATTCAAGCCGTGTGCTTCAGTGAAACATTAGAATCTGAAAAGCGCGCTTAACGCGGGGGCGTGGTCGCATTAGATGATAATAAGGGGAAAGGTGAAAAACTGACATTGCGTTGTTTCCATAAGGATTACTTTATCACAGAATATTTGTTTTCGGCAGCACTTGTTTAATTCAAAACTAGACATGTCAGGCTTTCTTTAGATATCTCTCTCATGTCTATTCATTGAGTATTCACTGAGTTACAGTTCATTTTAATGACGCGTGTCTAAATGAAGATCAGCGCAGACAAAGGCTGCAGACAGCACACCTTCTGTGTTATTATTATTTTATAAGTGTACAATATTTTGTTGTCATTATGTCTGTATGCAAAAAAGTAGACCCTTTACAGATTCGATTGATGTATTGCTCTTATCTGTATGATCAAAACTGAGCAGGTAAGAGCGGCCTTGACTTGTCTACCACGCACCCCTCCAGTGGGATAGGTTCAGAGGAAGAGGCATCTCCAACGGATCCGAACTGTCGAGAAAGAGCATCAGGTTTAGCATTCTTAGACCTGGGTCTGTAAGAAATGGTGAAATCAAAACGTCCAAAAAAAGTGCCCATTGAGCCTTTCGTACATTCATTCGTTTAGCCAACCGGATATATTCGAGGTTCCTATGATCTGTCCATACAATGAATGGAACAAAGGAACCCTCTAACCAGAGGCGCCACTCGCCTAAAGCCAAATGAATGGCAAGAAGCTTGTGGTTACCGATGTTGTGATTACATTCGGCAGACGAGAGGCGTTATGACAAGAATGCGCAAGGACCTTATTATCAGTAGGGGAGCGCTGGGAAAGGACAGTGCCCACGGTGATATCCGAGGCATCAACCTCGACAATGAATTGCCTCGTTGGATCAGGCGTGATGAAAATAGGTGCTGAAGTGAACAGCTCCTTCAGTCTAATAAAAGCGCACTGGGCCTCCTCGGTCCATTCAAAATGTCTCTTAGATGAGGTGAGCATGGTTAGAGGCACAGCAATGTGACTAAAATTTTCGAATCCCAGAAAACGCTGGAGAGCAATATGAGAGTCTGGGACGGTCCACTCTAACACTGCATGTATCTTATTCGGATCCATGCTGATGCCGTCAGCAATGATTACCGAACCTAGAAAAGACAATGATTGGGCATGAAACACTCATTTCTCAGCCTTAACAAAAAGCTTGTTCTCTAGTAGGCATTGCAGGAGACAACGAATGTGCTGAACATGCACCGCCAGGGATGGAGAAATGAGGATGTCTTCTAAGTATACGAAAACAAAAACGTTGAGCATGTCTCTCAGAACGTCATTGACTAAGGCTTGAAAGACAGCTGGCGCGTGAGAGGTGGACGGAATGATAGTACCAGTGGCTAGACCCTCAGATAAATACTTCTCAAGAGCCTCACGCTCAGGGGCAGACAGAGCGTATAAACGACCGTGGGAGTGGTACCAGGAAATAGTTCTAAACTGCAGTCATAAGGACGGTGAGGAGGAAGAGTCGCAGCCTGGGAACGACTGAAAACCTCCCACAGATCCTGATACTCCTCCGGCACTCCTGACAAATCACCAGGCTCCTCCTGCATCACAGAGACAGAAGAGACAGGAGACACAGCAGACACAAGACATTGGGCATAACAAGAGGAAACTGGGTGGCCTTGAATGATACAGTGGCTGGCCCAGGCAGAGGTTGAGACAGGGCTTGCTGGGTACCGCTGGGATGACGCTGAAGGTCAGCAGGCTTCTCCAAACAGATAGCCGACTCAACCAGTTGATCAAAAACTACGGGAACCTCTCGCCGCATAGATCTCCTCCTTGATCTCGGGGCATAATCCTTCCAAAAAACGTGCCGTTATAGCGGGATCGTTCCATCCACAAGAGGCTGAAAGAGTACGGAACTCTATGGAGAAATCCGAAACGGAGCGCCCTCCCTGACGCAAGACCGTGAGCTGGTGGGATGCTTTGCGAGCGCTTACTGAGCGGTCAAAGACCTTTACCATCTCCTCCCGAAACAAACTGAAGGACTGGCATTATATAGCCTCTGCCTCCCAGACTGCCTTGGCCCAGTCTCGTGCTTTTAGCAGAGAGACAACAAATGCAGCCTTCGCACGGTCGGTTGCATAAGTAGTAGGTTGGAGAGAAAAGAAAACTTCACATTGAGTTAGGAAGGCCTTGCACTCAGTGGGCTCACCAGCACATCTTGGTGGGTTGTTCACTCTCGGTTCTAAGACTTGGCTGGGAGGCGGGTAATCGGAAAACTCATGGCAGAGAAATTGAAAGAGGTGAGATAAATCTGACACCTGGCCAGCAAGGTTCTCAACCGCCGAGTGAATCATTGCATCCTTTGCCGGGTGCATATCTGGTCTGGGAATTCTGTCAAGGAGACCTGAGATGACCCAGGGGTGAAGGTAGTTTACACACTTTATTCAGGCCAAAAGATAAACAGACTGCCAGGCATGGTAAAGAGGAAATGCTGCAGCTGGAGAACTTAGAATGATACGGTTGTTTCCAGAGTCACCGATTGGCTACCGAAGGGCGGTCCAACTGGAATGAATCAAGCTGGCGTAGGTAGTACAGGCTGGCAGATAGCAGCAACCTCGCCTGTAGACAGAGGACCCGGCACGGCAGATCAGGACAGCAGAGACACGGTCGAGCTCGGGACTGAGTCAGGGACTGGAACTGGAACACAGATACTGATAAAACATTGCTAACACACACATATACAAGCTGCATTAAGTGAGAGAGTGAGCAGCACGTCACACTCAAACAATTCCCAGACACAGACTAGAACAAAGAACAGGGAGAAGTAGGCAACGCATTCAGCGCGAAAACACAGAACAGGTGCATGCACAGCTGCACGTACGCCAGCAGTAACAGGAGACAGCTGAACCCAATGAGGAATAAACAATAGGGGAGGAAAAAAACACCCCAAAACGAGAGAAACCAAACCTTGCTCATGACAGTTATGTCACATGACAAAAGAACGAACAATAGGTTAAAGCCTTTTATACAGTCTATGGTTAAAGCTTATGGGGCTGTCGTGTGATAAAAGAATGACTCAAACCCTATGACTTGTCAGATAAGAGGTGAGGTGAGCTAATCATAGAATGAAGACCCAGGTAAACAATGAATTAATCTTTTCTGTTTCTTATAGCATTATAGTTTTTTATTGTTTGTAGTGTGATAAAAGTTTGAGTACGTACTAGTAGACCTGTTAGGGAAGTAACATGTAAATTATATTTTGATAAAAATGAAATAAATGAACGAAATGACTCAAAAAAGGTTTGTTCAATTACCTGAACAAGACTCAAAGGTCTGAGTCAGTAAAATCATCTGAACTTCCCATAACTAGTTTGGGACCAAACAACTGTTTCTTGAAGTGCCCTTCTGTGTCATCATCACATGCCCACACAGAGGCACAGTCAACATGCAAAGAATCTGCACAAAGGATTAGGGGAGCCCGAAATGTCTACCAGTTGTACCCTTCAAAATCCTTCATTCCGAAGGGCCTTTTGAAGTAGGCAGTATTGAGCACTTTGGAATGGAACAACTCTCCAATATGGCGGCCCTTCTGAGGGCAATATATCCTGTTTGGAATGCACCAACAGTTGGTTATGTTTATAAGAAACGGAAAAAAGCACAAATGTCAGGGCATGACAAAACTTCTCCAGGCCCCCAAAATAACCTTAGATATCAGAGGGTTAAGTGAACATAAATATATATATATATATATATATACACACAAACAAACATGATTCCAAAAAAGTTGGGCCACTGTACAAATTGTGAGTAAAAAAGGAATGGAATAATTTACAAATCTCATAAACTTATATTTTACTCACAATAGAATATAGATAACAAATCAAATGTTTAAAGTTAGACATTTTGAAATGTCATGCCAAATATTGGCTCATTTTGGATTTCATGAGAGCTACACATTCCAAAAAAGTTGGCACAGGTAGCAATAAGAGGCTAGAAAAGTTGAATCTACATATAAGGAAAAGCTGGAGGACCAATTTGCAACTTATTAGGTCAATTGGCAACATGATTGGGTATAATAAGAGCCTCTCAGAGTGGCACTGTCTGTCAGAAGTCAAGATTGGCAGAGGATCACCAATTCCCCCAATGCTGCTATGAAAAATTGTGGAGCAATATCAGAAAGAAGTTTCTCAGAGAAAGAAATTGCAAAGAGTTTGAAGTTATCATCATCTACAGTGCATAATATCCTCCAAAATTGCAGAGAATCTGGAACAATCTCTGTGCGTAAGGGTGAAGGCTGGAAAACCATACTGGATGCCCATGATCTACTCTTACAGGCAATGAAGTGAAGTTGCAAACATTACAAAAAAAATTGTTCTACAAGTCTATCGCACCACCATCTGTGGGGGAAGCATTGCAATTAATTTGCAATTTATAAAATAATTGACATATATTGAAATATATATCTTAAATAAGAACATATAAAAGCATAGTAGTATACAAATTGATACAACCCTTAGTCTATGGCAATGGCAGCTTTGGCCTTATTAGAAGACATTGCTAATGGCAGAATCCGACGAGAACGAGTTTTTAGGGACCACATTGATTTTCTGGCCAAGGATAATGACTGGCTTATCAAACGTTTTAGATTTCCAAGGGCTATCCTCTTGGAGCTCTGTGCTGAGTTGGGTCCGAATCTAGAGAGAGAGACAATGAGGAGCCATGCAATACCAGTTCCCTTGCAGGTGCTGACAACACTTGGTTTCCTGGCAACTGGTTCTTCCCAATGGGAACTGGCAGACCGCTCAGGAATAAGCCAGTCGTCTTTGAGCCGGGCAATACCAGCAGTATGGGACAGGATCATCGGCATGTCTACCAGGTATATAAGGTTCCCATATGATGCAGTTGACCAGCCAAACATTAAAATGCTATTTGCAGCGATAGCCAGTTTTCCTAATGTTATCGCAGCAGTTCTCCGTTTAACGTGCACCTTTATATCAGACCATTTCTTTGTAAGGTCATTTACAGTGCGACTTTTAGATCCCACCTCATTGACGGCTTCAGCCAAACTCTCCCACTCATATTTTTCCTTTTGTTATTAATTCCGGAGGACAAAGTTCCAAATAAAATATTTTTTCTAGTCTCTACCTCCGATAGTAGCACCTCCAATTCACTTTCCGTAAAGTTTAGTTTCTTGCCGCTTGCTTTAGCCATTTTCTTACTGCTATCTTTTGCCATGGTGGGCTCATTACCATATTTAAATTGATTTAATTAGGGGAGAAGACAGGGTGGGGCGTTGTGCTCGTGCATGTGCGCTCAATTTTACGTTAATTGGGATGTACAAAGAGAATATGCATGGAATCCTTCGTACGCAGAGATTCATACATCTGTTTTTTTTGTGCGTAGGCTACGCACATTTACAGCTTTGTCCATAAGCAATGTTTTAGTATGAATTCAACACAAGTCTTTGTACATGAGGCCCCAGGTACTTTCGGTACCAAGTCTTTACTAAAAAGAAAATAAAAAATGTCAAGGGTACCAGATTTCTTTTAGTACCGGTGGTACCGAGTACCCGGTCCTTGATGCATACAGCACTATGATTTCCTCGAAGAAGAAAACACGTACGGAATCTCAAAATCCAGTCATGAAAAAAAGAAACTTACATTTTAATATGGACAGTCACAGAATTTGTAAAAGTTAGCATAAATTAATCAAATCAAATCTCCATATGGACCAGTATCTGTAAATGATAAGCTGCAAAAGTTGGTTAAAATTTGAATCCTGCATGTTCTGCGCGTCTCTGTGTGAATGAATTAACGTGTCGCTTGCAGTAATTTCAGCATCTGCCATCTCAATAAGGACATAAATACTTAAACATCACCAGAACTGTTCTGAGTCACTTCACAAGCATTTTAACGTTTCATTTGAATAAAACCAGTGTCAATGTAAAGGTATTCACGGCAACTCGTCAAAACAACCCTCTACATTGTGAGTAAATCACTCACATCTGCGACAAAATTTTACTATGGGCGATTAAATTATGTCTACTGTTAGCCATTGGCTAATAAATTCTTAGATTTTACTAGCCAATGTGTGTGTTCAAGGCTATTATAAGATTAGCACCTTTTCACTTGCTGAACACTGTCTGAGCGCTTCAGAGTTCTCTCTCCAAGCGAACTGCACTTTTCAGTTCATCTCTATGGAAGCACAGTACACCTGTATTTGACGCTCTGTAAACTCTGTGTGAAGGCCGCACTACTCACTGTCGCTTTACTGACAGCGCTGTACTACCCAATGGCGATTAATTGCCAAGGTGTGAGTAGAGGTTTGCAAAATAAAGGTTAATTATTACATAAAGGCATTGTGCTAGAAATATTACTATTATTTAGTAGAATGTATGTGATACTGCTACTACTGTTGAAAAAATGAATAAAACTTTATTTTTTAAAGAAATAAATCACACAATATTCCCTTCATGTTTTAATTTTAATAGCAAATGCCCTTTATTTACCAAAAAATAAGATGTGTTTAAATTTCATTACTTAAAAGACAAATTAAATTTGGGTGAAACTTGTTTACTGTTTTCCATAATAATATTACTTGTAGAAAAACTTTAAACACAATTGTTAATAAGTATAAAGGATGGCATTGGTTTTAATTTTTAGTGATAAAAGGTTTTTTTTTTTATTTTAGTTTTTTTTATTAGCATATGTTTTGCTTTGGTACTGAAATTAGTACTGAGAACTGTGGCGTTTCACTAGGAACGGTACCAAATACTGGAAATTTGGTACCGTGACAACACTACCACAAAGTGACCTTGTCCCAACTTTTTTTAGATGTGCACAACCAACTACTAATTTCCCCAGTACATTGGCAGAGGGAGTCAACGGGGCTGTAGTCATTTGGAGATAAGGCTAGGTAAATCTGGGTATCATCAGCATAGCTGTGATAGGCAAGTTGTTGTTTTTTTTCCTCATTATTTGACTTAGTGGGAGCATATACAAGCTAAACGAAAGTGGTGCAAGAATTGAGCCTTGTGGGACTCCACATGTCATGGACATCCACTTATACTTATGCTCTCCTAGACTCACATAATAGCCTCTGTCTTCTAAGTATGACCTGAACCATTTGAGTTCCATCCCAGAAAGCCCAACCCAGTTTTCCAGTCTCTCTAGTAGTACGTTATTACCAGCAGTGTGAAATGAAGCACTGAGATCTAGTAATACCAGCACTGATATTTTGCCAGAGTCAGAATTTAAGCGAATATCATTTATTATCTCAATGGGTGCTGTCTCTGTGCTGTGATGTGGTCGGAAACCTGATTGAAAATTGTCCAGGTATCCATTTGAGTTTAAGTATTTGTTCAGTTGATTAACAACGACCTTTTCTATAATTTTGCTCTTTTTGCTCTTTTTGCTCTTTTTCAGGAGGGGCTTAACAACTGCAGGTTTCAGGGAGTTTGGAAATGTCCCAGAAAGAAGTGAGGTGTTCACCATTTCTAAGAGATTTTTAAAAAAATATGTGGGAAGTGTGTCAAGATAGCAGGTTGATGATTTTAGGTGCTGCACTATTTCTTCCAAAATTTTGCTATCGATTGCTTCAAAAGTAGACATAGTATCTTTTTGATATTGTGGCCAAATCTGTCTGACCTCTGCATTGCTTGAGGATTTGCCAATCGCCTTCTTGATATTGATGATCTTCTCAGAAAATAAGGAAGCAAACTCATTGCATTTGCTGTCTGAGAGCATTTCACTGGGAATCTGACTTGGGTTGTTTGTCAGTCTCTCAACAGTGGCAAAGTGTACGAGTGTTGTTTAAGTTACTGTTTATAAGGACTGAGAAGAAATTCTGTCTAGCTGTGACTAGTTTAACATTAAAAGCATGAAGACTTGTCTTTATAAATGCTATAGTGAATTTCAAGTTTTGTCTTCCTTCACATCCACTCAGCTTTTCTGCATTGTCTTTCAAAGTCTGAACTGCTGTTGATCTTCTCCTACTGATTTCTGTCTGTTTGTTTTCTTACTGACTATTATTGGAGCAATAACATTCTTAACTTTTGTGCTGAAGGAATCAAGGAGAAGATCAACAGAGTCTGCAAATGCTTGGTATTAAAGATATAGCCTCCATAAATAGTAAACTTGTGTTCTCGTTTATGCATCTCCTTCTGACAGAGACAGATCTAGATTCGGTGATAGCAGAGATCAATATATCAAAGAAAATACAGGAATGATTAGATAGTGCTATGTCCTTGGTAAAAATAGATGAAATGTTTAGACCCCTACTAGATGATTAAATCTAGAGTTAGTCCACCTTTGTGTGTGGGTCCATGCACATGGTGAATCAGGTCAAAAGTGTTTAGAACCGTTATCATTTCTTTTGTTTGTTTTCTGCATTATCTATGTGAATATTAAAAGAGAAAGCCTCTGGAAGAATAGAATTTGTTCCTTCCATATACACGCATAAAGAAATCATGCTATTCTAGTGGTATCTAAACTATGTATTTCCAACAAGAGACTCTTCAAACCCGTCAACCCACTCTGAGAGCTAATGATTCGTTTTGTAAAAAGGTCTCATGCGCTATATCTCGAGGCAACACCACAAGAGAGAGTTTCTTCCGAGAGAACATCAGAGATGGATTAGCCTTCACTTCATTTGAGCTTTTTTACTCTATAGCTGTGCCCGTAAATTGGAATTCAAGATTATCCAGCCAAAATCCATATTTGATTTTGCCAGAGTAACAAAGATTGACTGATAACTCATGCAGCATATGCAATATTTAAAAATTCATTCAAAAAGACAAATCCAAGACAGAAAGATAACTAGCTGCATAATATTCACACAGTCAGATTTATTACTGCTTTTCCCAATCCAAGTTCTAGTTCCTACCTTGGAAGAATAGCTTTTTTTCCCATTTAATTTCCAGCTGTTTTCTGCTAGTCCGGCTAGTTTTGCATTTTTTTGTGCAATTTCCATTTTAATGTTTCCTTGGACACACAGTTTCAAAAAGAGCTTCATCATGTACAGTATGCTATTCAATTTGAATCCATATCTGTGTAGTTAAATGAGTGCCAGAGGCTACTTTAGATCAATTAATTATAGATCCACAATTTCCACAAAAATTCAAAAGCCTTTCCTTAATAATTATGCATTCCACTCATGTTATTATTAATTTATCTCGACCTGCTGCAATATGATTAGCCTGATGTGACCATATTGTAGAGGGCATGCTGCAACATAGAAACAACACATTACAAGAAGAAGAATATGCATTGATTTGACTACAATCCTCTGCTCCATATGATTGCATTAGAGTCGAGGAACTGATAGCTTTAAGACAAGCCCAGAACATTTTCAGATAGTGAGCAATAGTGAAACATGAAGGCAAGGGTCATGTCAAGGCACTGATGATCAAACATGAGAATCTCATCAAAGGAATATATTGACAATTGCTCAATATTATGATTTATCATGAATCATTTGAATGAAATAAAATAGTATATAAAGCATTTAATCAAAAATAACAATGATAAATAATTGATATCATATCAAGTGCTTTTGGCATGGTTAATCACTAGAACTCATGTCAAACCTACTGGCAAAGGGTATTTCATGAGCTGCACTCCAGTGGTTTGAGTCTTACCTCATCAGATAGATCCTTCAAAGTATCTTGGAGAGGTAAGGTGTCCAAGTCGCAACATCTAACTACTGGGGTGCCTCCGGGTTCAGTTCTTGGACCACTTCTCTTCTCTGTCTGCATGGCATCATTAGGTTCTGTCATTCAGAAACATGGCTTTTCATACCATGGTTATGTTGATGACACTCAACACTACCTCTCATTCTATCCTGATGATCTGATGATAGTTGCTCACATCTCAGCTTGCCGTGCAGTCATTTCTTGCTGGATAAAGGACCATCAACTTCAACTCAGCCTTGATGTTACTGTCGGCTCGTGACTGCAACAAACAAAGGAAGCATCCACGAAAAATCTCAGAATAACACCCAAATGTATTATTTAATTTTAGGGAATTTACATAATATACCACAACATTAAACCACAACTTGAAAAAGTCCAAGAAAAACCGCAACTGACAGATCCAATCAATGAGGCAATCCAACAGCAGGTGGAAATGATGTCACTTCTCCACCTCTCTCTCATTCTGGCAACCAGAATACTTAATCTCCCGCTTCCTAATTGGAACAGGTGATCCTCATCTCCCCTGCAACCTACAAGAGAACAAGGAAATAAATAACACATAACTGCTTGTGGTTCTAGCAAACCCATCATTTCATCACAAATTCACAAATTCAACATCCAGCTGACTTTCTCAGACCACATTGCTAAAACTATCCGGTCTTACAGATGTGCGTTATGTAACATCAAGAAAATCAGGCCCTTTCTTTCAGGACATGCTTTATAATTCCTTGTTCTGTCCAGGCTGGACTATTGCAATGCTCTCTTGGCAGGTCTTCCAGCCATTTCTATCAAACATTTACGATTAATCCAGCACGCGGCAGCAAGATTTATTTTTAATAAGCCACAAATAATGCACATCACACCTCTGTTTATCAATTTTCACTGGCTACCAAAAGCTGCTCGCATTAAAATTCAAGGCATTAATGTTTTCAGACAAAACCACCACTGGCTCTTCAACCCTTTACCTAAATTCATTACTTCAGACTTATGTGCCTCTAGAAGCTTGCATTCTGCAAGTGAACATCACTTTATTGTGCATCGCAAACAGGCACAAAATCGATTTCACAGACATTTACATTTAATGTTCCCTCCTGGTGGAATGACCTGCCAACTCAATCAGAGCAGCCCTTAGCCATCTCCACAAATTGGCTGAAAACACATCTCTTCCATCTTTATTTGACACTCTAACTCTAAGCATTATCTATTCTAATATTATTCTTAAAATAAATAAATAAATAAATAAAACAATGCCCCTTTTAGAATTGTGCTCTAGTCTTTTACTAACTGCTTGTTTTCTTTAAAAAAAACACAACAGCAGCTTCTCTATTCTTTTTTCTATTCTATTTGTTTTCTTTTTAATTTATTATACATTTATTTAAAAGCAAAAAAACAGCTTCTAACTCTAGCTTGCGCTATTTCTGGCTTTTTCTATTCTGTCTGTTTTCTTTTTATGTATTATATAATTTAAAAAACTTGCTATGTGTACTACTTTAACTGAGACTTGTCATAACACTTGCATATCATTGCTTTTTGTTGGCTTTGATTGCTTCCAATGTCCTCATTTGTAAGGTGATTTGGTTAAAAGCTAAATGTAATTCAATGTAATGCAAACGTTTGCTAATTGGAAGGATGTTTCAGTTCAAAAACTATAATTTTAATGTTTGTACTGATAAACTACTTGCAAATCATCACGTGTAAACTTGCGTAAACTTTTAAATTGTACCTATACAATATTATACAATTTCAGTTTTTAGTTTCAGTTTCTCCCACAACATTGTTTTACTACCTCAAAACATTTATGAAATATGAATGATTTGTAAACACACATTTTGACATTTGCATCGTACAACCACCTCCATTTGTGTGGCTTTCCGGGTGTAGTAAACTTGCTGTTAAGTACACCCATGGTGCAGCTTTACATTTGCAATGCAGTAAAGCAGAAGTCATGATTAAAAATGAACCTTAAGGACTTGTAGAAGCTAGCTAAAATGTTACTGTTGCTTCAGCAACAACATTTTTTTCTCATGATTGCTTTGATAACACTATTGGTAAGGTTTAGGAGAGGGTTTACTATAGGTTGTACATTATTTTTAATGATAGAGCATTAACCCTTTCACACAATTCACACAATTCATAAGCACAATTCACCAGATATTTCATTTCTGAACTGCCGTTACACAAATAACAGGCAAGCCTTATTCACATTCATTTCTTTCGGATACCACTCACTGGACATTTCACATGGAAAGAGACATAAAACATGCATAATATTTTTTTATCCGAAAATTTTGATGAGTCAATACCAATTACCTCCTATGTCTACCATTAACCCTTCCTGTCGCTGCCCTTTGGGGTTAGTTTTTATTTGTTTGTATTCTTTCTCTCTCTCTTCATCAACTGACACAACCATTTTGTTTCCTCCCTATATTCTAGCAAATGACAGTAGAAATATGAAAATAGCCTTTCTGAAGTCAAGACTGAAATATATTCATTTATACAGAAATTTATTTAAAAAATAATTTAAAATAATTAAAAAACTCTCCCATGGGACATTCAAGATATTAATTAAAAACAACACCTTTTGCTAACCTTCACATGTGCTCATGAACTTCATTTGTGTCACACTGTTCCTCTCAAAAGATTTTGGGATGTATACGGTATATATATATATATATATATATATATATATATATCTGACCTCTGTACCAGAGGCATTCATTACCGGAAATCTCAGAAGCCATCTATCTGGACAGTGAACGCTGAGAAGGAGGCAGAGGTTACTGGTGTCCAGATAGAAAAAGCACAGCGGTTGCCTGCTTTGTCTAGTGAGAACTACAGGTAGCTTTTGTCAATGATGGGATTGGAGGGTATTTTCTGCATGAGAGACAGACCTAAGGGGAAAACAAGCTGAGTTCACAAAAAGAGTTGAGAAAGTTGGCTCGAGGCATTTGATGTGCTGAAGGTGACATTGTTTTCTTTACTTTATTCAAAAGACACAGCATGTAGTGAAAACAACTGGAATTTTGAATGTTGCAGGCTGAACTCGATCCTGCGACACCCACATAAGCAATATGGCTCAGTGTGTCTGAAGCTTTGCGAATTACTGTTTCCAAATGGAGTATGTTTTTATGTGCATCCGTGCTTCCAAGTAGAGAGGGGTGTTCAGATAACACAAAGGTTAGATATTTTAATGCCATTTATCATTGTCAGTTGTAATTAGAAGGTCAGACTGATGGCATTTGAACACAGGAGCTTTGATAATGGGGTTGTGCTGTCTTTCCTGTCTGCTTTTTCTTCTACTAAAAAGGTATTTTATCAAAAAAAAGAAAAAAAAACTTTCATCATATACTCACTGTTATAATCGGTGTCCTTGGTATCTGCTGTGTTGTGTTGAGTTCTTTCTCCTCCTCCTCGTTCTTTCTGGTCTCTGATAGGTTTTCCAAGGAGGCGGTGTATGAATGACATTGGTGGTCAGATGAGGCGTGATCTTCATAAGGACGCCACTGGGATTCAGCGAGGAGCTCATTGTTGGTTCAGCCGTGTTCGGTTTGATAGCTCCTGGATCCCTCTTCCAGCCGATGATCTGATCAAATTTGTTAAACTCAACTGAAGTGTAAAACCTGTTGATCATGTTTGTTTGTTTTAAACATTATGTTCTAAGAATGTGGAGAGTAGGGGTGTCTTGCCTATTTATTTTGGCTGGATAGTTTGGGCTTTGTTTTTAGTTAGGGAAATAATTTTTATTTTTGTTTTGTTGTTCAATTAGGTTTTAATGTTTCCTTCCTTTTCTCTATCACCATAACCCAGTTTTATTATTCTCTGTGTAGTCTTGTTTTACTATCCCTATAGACGTGGGGGTAGTCACCATCATGTCGTTCCTAGGCAGTATGATGTTCTTACAGTACTGAAAAACAAATGATTTGAAAGATTTGATCAATGTTCATGGTGCACTTTTTCAATTAAATTGGATGGGTAGTAGTTTATAGGACTTATCTGCTATATTCCATATCTTCTGAAGTCATGTCATTATTGACTGAATATTCATCTTGATTTTCAAATCTTACTTGATAGCTTAGTCACCCTACACTTTCGTAGTATGGAAAAGAGCAACATGGATTTTTTTTTCAGATAGTAAAACTTTTGTATGAATCCAAAATGTGTTCTGTTGATTGTGCCTCCAGTAACAGAGATAGAAAATACTGCTTTTTGTTAGTGAAACACTTTCGTGTATGACCAATTTAAGTTTACCCATAATTACACACAGACTCTATTTCTTGCATATTAATGGCCCTTCAAATGTACCGTGTAATTCCCCAAAGATAAAATAATCGCTGGAAGCAAAGTGGAAAAAATCATTTTGAAATGCGTTAAAAGCCTTGAATCATAAAATAATTATATTGTAATGCCATTCAAATACTACCATTTAAATTTTTTTTTACTTATATTAGAATTTTTTATTTTAGTAAGGATGAATTAAATTGATCAAAAGTGACAATAAAGACCTTTTTCTGAACTATTAAAGAATCGTGTAATAATAAAAAAATAAAAAAATACAAATTGTCAATATCTCTTGCTAGAGTTCCCATGAACCCATCCAGAGGGCAACCCATCCTGTACCCTTTACCACTCACTCAATTTCCCATAATCCTCTGCCTGGACGTATCATCAGTTGCAATCACCTGTCTTTCATCAGATCTCATCATCAGTTCACAGCTGTCTCACATTAGAAGGGATTTAAAAGCAGCACACACACTCTCTGACTTTGCTGGTGATTGAATGTTTAGCCTTCCAATGTCTTGCTGTCCATGTTTCCTGATTATTGTTACTCATAAATGTTCCTCAAATCTATATCTCTGCTACCTTCATTTTTTATCCTCTTTTTTGTTGTAGTATTACTGTATTTTAATCAAATAAAACTATAAATACTGTATATGTGAAATCAATTTAACTAGTAATTTCAAAGAGGAATAACAGTATAACATTTTGCATAATAATTTGACAGAGATTAACATGAATGCCTTAATAGATGCCTTGCACTCCTGCCTATCTATCTATCTATCTATCTATCTATCTATCTATCTATCTATCTATCTATCTATCTATCTATCTATCTATCTGCCCATCCGTCTGTCCCTTCATCCATCCGTCTATCTATCTAGAGAGTAAAAATCTGACATTGCCTGACTTGCATAAGCTGATCTTGTAACTCAACCTTACGCTGAGAAATTCTGTGAATTCCCACTGCTGAAGTGCCTGAACACAAACGCAGGGCATCAAACTGTGAGCTCTGACTGTTTGTTGAGTCAGGATTTAGTGGAAGGGCCATGAATATTTATCCACAGCTGTCTCAGCACTCACACATGAGAACATATCTGCATTTTTTCTATATCTATGTGTTTATGTGGAATAATTAATTCCCCGTTTTGCAGAATCATTTATTTCTTTATGAGTTGTAACATTGTGTATTCTGTTTTTCCAGAATTATAATTAATAACAGTACAGTCACGATTAAAATGTTATTTGTACATGTTGCCCAAGAGACAAATTTATTAAATATTTTCTTTGAATGTGTGGGCATTTTATGTCCATGCATTTGTGTTTCTGGGTGTCTGCACATTGTAAATCCATTCATAGCCTGAATAAAAAATATATTTAGACTGTCTGATAGTGTATGCCAATGTTATTTTAGAATTATTTAGCATTAATATAAAAAAAAAAGAGAACTTTTTTTTTATGGCAAATTCATTTGCGTTGAATAATACAAAAACACCTCTAAAGATATGGAAATCGCTTTCTTGCATAATAATTAAAAAAAATAAAAAATAAAAAAAAATAAAAAGTTTATGATCCACAAATAAATGAAAAGAGATTTCCAAAAAAATATACATACTGACAAAGCAATTTTCTAAAACATTAACTAAATTCACAAATATATAAAATGGAATTTACTAATAAAAAACATTTACAAATATCTTTATATCATACAAACATTTGATTGTATGGATTTCTGTGCATTTGTGGATCACTGCACGCATTAGTGGATTTTGAAACATACTGTATCTAGCAAAGAGGTGCTGACAAATCCACAAATAGGTAGACTCCACCCATCGTCTACTCAAGCCAATCAGATAACAGCCACATTTAGTTGACCAATCATAGCACATTATCGCTAATAGCCATCATGTTTTGCTTACATTCAGGGCAGTCTTGTCATGAAATAGCTTTGCTTATCTGCATTGGCTCAAATAGGAAATATAAGGGCCATTAAAATTTGTACAGTAGAAGATGTTTAAAATTGGTTTCTTTATACCATTAGACTTTGTGTCAAACCAAGCTACAGAATTATTTTACTTGCTTTTGAAAATGCCAGAGAAGCAGCTCTTTAAATCCTGGCTAGGGGAAGAGCACTATACTGGATACAGACATGTTAAGAAAGTGTCATGTTATTCAAGATGGAAAGAAAAGAATCAATAAGTGACTAATAACTGGACTCAACCTCATGATAAACATTTGAGTTTGTATATAGCCTAGGTTAAATTTCCAGCATACAACAGTCAACAGAGTTTTTCAGTCGAGCTGTTTAAATTATGTATACGAGCAGTTATCTAACGGGAACTAAACACACAGACAGTCTATCTGTTTGTGGACATGTCAGCACGTCTTGATGCTAGAAATGTTTCAAAATCCACAAATATGTGCAGCAATCCACAAATGCACAGAAAGTCATTCACAAATGCATGCAGTGATTATAGCGATTAGATAAAGTATATTTGTTCTGTTTTTTTCTGTTACATAAACCATACAACTGAACACCAGTGCAAGTTGAACTACCACTGATCTCTCATGCAAGGGCAGTTTTACAAACCACAATAATCTTGTCACCACAGTTACCATCCTCCATAGCAAGGTCTTTGTCCATCCATCCTTTGTGTAAATCACTTTGAGAGTAATTGTTCTAATCAATAGTCATTTTTATCTTGCATGGCAAGCAACCAAGTCCTTCCAAGTTAGCAGACTGTGTGTTTATGGTGTCAAAATAATTCTGTCAGCAGAGGATTTTTGTATGCTGTGATTGACTGGATTGCCTCCCACATTCATCAGGTGAAAGTCTACAGCGCATCAGTATTTAATCACAAAGTGAAAGCTGCTTTACGTTCCAATCCCAAGGCCTTCAAAACTGACCACAAACTCCAAAAATGTTCATAATATCTTAAGAATGAATACTTCAGCCAAACCTTGATCCCTCAACACCAGTCTGCACTACAATAATCTGTAGAGATATGTAATTTTGAGCTAAATAAATTTATTTTTTCCACTCTTTTTCCTTCCTGGTCTTAGTGATTAAATTTTGTCCTTGTTAACTGGTAACTCAAAGAGGACAATAGAATTGCCAGAGTCAAATATTGCAGTAAACGAACGATACAAAAGATCAAGTGCAAAGATCAAAGAAAATATATCGTATTCATCTAAATTATTCTTTGAGCATCGAGTTCAGCTCACGTCTGAGTCTCTCAACTGCAACTCAGCTTGGGAGAGATGTGGTCAAAGAGTAGAGGACTGCGTGTGTTTGCATCCAATAAACCATCAGATAAACATACTTAACCTTGACTACAGGAGACCAGAAGCACAGAACATCAAATCTTTAGATGGACTGGTAACTGTTCATAGCAACATTGCTTGACCTTTACAGCACAGCTTTTATACTGCTTAAATAACATTGATGTTAAATATACCACCCAACATACGGTACAGTATAATAACGCATTATATTGAAATCATTAACCAGTCAGTATTCTGACTGACTGACAAACGAAAAGGAGCCTGTAATTTTAGAATATGCAGAACTGTATAATCCAAATGGGACAAAAGGCCCTTGAATTAAAATTATATTAAGCAGACTCAAATTGACATGACCATATTACATTACAACAAGATCAGCCTTCTGGAATCTGGATACGGACATCAAAAACAAAATGTAAAAAAATAAATTACAGTAGCGTACATGTGTCTGTCCTTCACATAAAGCATAATACTATTTCAGGAGACTTGACCATATTTTTATGGTACAGGTGCATCTCAATAAATTAGAATGTCGTGAAAAAGTTAATTTCAGTAATTCAACTCAAATTGTGAAACTCGTGTATAAAAGGGGGGTGAAATGCTTGTTTTCACTCAATATCCTGTTAATCTTGAGTACCTATACTCAGGGGAAGTTGTGGCCTAATGGTTAGAGGGTTGGACTCCCAATCGAAGGGTTGTGAGTTCTAGTCTCCGGCCGGATGGAATTGTGGGTGGGGGGAGTGCATGTACAGTTCTCTCTCCACCTTCAATACCACGACTTAGGTGCCCTTGAGCAAGGCATCGAACCCCCAACTGCTCCCCGGGCGCCGCAGCATAAATGGCTGCCCACTGCTCCGGGTGTGTGCTCACAGTGTGTGTGTGTGTGTTCACTGCTCTGTGTGTGTGCATTTCGGATGGGTTAAATGCAGAGCACAAATTCTGAGTATGGGTCACCATACTTGGCTGAGTGTCACTTCACTTTCACTTTCACTATAGAGTAGTACTGCATCCTTCATAACTCCAAAAAGTCTTTAGTTTTATTATATTTATAAGAGAAAGATAGTCTGTACCAATTTTTCCCGGACAAACACAAGCGTCTGGAGGCATGAAGTGTGGGCGGAGCTAAAGAATCACGAGCGCGAGTAGGCTTTTGCGTTGAGAGCGTTTGGAAGCTGTGACATTACCCTGAGGAAAAAAACATCATCCAAAACAAACCATGGCTAACAGTCAGATTCAGCGTATTTTTATCCAGAGGCTGAAATTTAACAAGAGCAGCATCAGCAACGACGTCTCTATGTGGTATGTATTGAAACTGTATATATTTGCTTAGCGGTTTTGGAAAATGACTAAGTTCCACTTTATGTCGTCTTTTTTTTTTTTAAGCTGTACATGTGGAAAGTGCAGTTTGATGACAACATTGCATGTTGTTTACTTGATGTGCTTACGCGCCGATAGCTAAGTTAACAACACAGAGATATTTGAAGCAGTTTTACTCACCGCCTGCGGTTCCTTTTTCGTTGGGACTGCATTATCCTTAAGAAATAAACTATATGCAAATCCGTCGTCAAACTGGGCCTTGTTTGTAAAACAAGCATCTTCGAAATGCAGGGAACAAACAAAAACACTTGCACAACTCCGTTGATGCTCTTTAAAATTAAACTCCATCCACTGGTCCCTTAATGCTTTTTTTTTTTTTTTTGTGCAGGGTTGTCTTGCCCTGGCAACCAAAAACACACTTCTTTTGTGGCATTTCGGTCTCTCGCTCTGATCAGTGAATGTCTCTCCTCCTCTGCTCTGCTATATGGGAGAAGTGACCTTAGGACCCATATAAGGAAATTCCACTCCATCTAACATCACACAGACCCATACTTGAAAAAAACTTTCCGAAACTTGTGACAAACCGGAAGAGGTATTTTTGGAACAAAAATACTCCTTCAAACGTACAACTTAATTTTTGAAACTTTGTCCATGTTTAGCATGGGAATCCAACTCTTTAACAGTATAAAAAAACTCAGTATTCATGAAATAGCATTTCAACCCCCCTTTAAATAAATTCAATGCACACAGGCTGAAGTAGTTTAGAGAATTAGTTCACCGAAAAGTGAAAATTATGTCATTAATGACTCACCCTCATGTCGTTCCAAATCCGTAAGACCTTCGTTCATCTTATTAGCTTCAGTAATTTGTGGATTAATGCTTATTGGAGACGCGAACCATTTCAAGCGATTCAGTTCGATTTGGTTAACTGGTTCAAGAAGAACTGGTTAAATCGAATCATTCATTCGCGAACCGGATATCACTAAACTGCAGTGTTGTGAACGCACTCACAACAGACACGGAAGAGAGGATAATGCTGAATAAAGTCATATTTTTTGTTATTTTTGGACCAAAATGTACTTTTCGATGCTTCAATAAATTTTAACTGACCTTCTGATGTCACATGGACTACTTGATGATGTTTTTATTACCTTTCTGGACATGGACATTATACAGGACATACATTTTTTAATGGAGGGACAGAAAGCTCTCAGATTAAATCTAAAATATATTAAACTGTGTTTTCCGAAGATGAACGGATGTCTTACGGGTTTGGAACGACATGAGGGTGAGTTATTAATGACATAATATTCATTTTTCGGTGAACTAACCCTTTAAGTCTTTGGTTCTTATAATTGTGATGATTTTTGGCTCACATTTAACAAAAACCCACCTCAACAAATTAGAATATGATGATATGCCAATCTGCTAATCTAAACTAAAAACACATAAAAAGGTTGCCTGAGCCTTCAAAATGGTCTCCCAGTCTGGGTCACTAGGCTACGCAATCATGGGGAAGACTGCTGATCTGACAGTTGTCCAGAAGACAATCAATGACACCCTTCACTGCAATATTCTTTGCCAAAGAAGTTGGCTGTTCACAGAGTGCTGTATCCAAGCATGTTAACAGAAAGTTGAGTGGAAGGGAAAAGTGTGGAAAACCAAAGTCACTGCACCCGTTTACCAAGAATGATTTACCATGATTTGGCACTTGCCCACTCTGCTAAAAGCACCAAAAGTTGGTTAAATGACCATGGTGTTGGTGTGCTTGATGGCCAAAAAACTCACCAGACCTGAACCCCAGTTTTGTCAAGAGGAAAATGAGAAACAAATGAGAAAAAAGAGACTAACAAATGCAGATGAGCTGAAGGCCACTGTCAAAGAAACCTGGGCTTCCACACCACCTCAGCCATGCCACAAACTGATCAACTCCATGCGACACCAAATTGAGGCAGTAATTAAAGCAAAAGGTGCCCCTACCAAGTATTAAGTACATGTACAGTAAATGAACATACTTTACAGAAGGCCAAAAATTCACTGAAAGTTTTTTTTTTTTTCTTATGATGTATTCTATTTTGTTGAGATAGTGAATTGGTGGCTTTTTGTTAAATGTGAGCCAAAATAATCACAATTAAAAGAACCAAAGACTTAACCTACTTCAATCTGTGTGCAATCTGTTAATTTAATTAAAACACGAGTCTCACTATTTGAGTTGAAATACTAATTACTGAAATAAATGAACTTTTTCACGACATTCTAATTTATTGAGAAGCACCTGTATTTTTGTCCTCTTTGGATATTGACAGCTGAGGTCATGAACTGCTGTAATTCATTTCCGAGAATTAATTTCAACTATTTCTTCTAGGGAAAATATGAGAGAGTTAAGACAGAGTTTAGATTTATACATGAATATATATGAATATATGAAAAATGAACACGAATATATATGAAAACACTACATGATGATGATTCATAAGCATATGAAGAGTTCAGATGCAAAAGCCTCTAAATGCCATCTGAAATTTTCATCTAAAATTTGGATTTTTATCAGGCTCCTATATTTATGTTCAGTTATTTCACTTTAATAGTCTGGCAAAGGACCTGCAGATTGGCATTAAAGTAAAATGACTCAACCTAAGCATAGTAGCTTGATAAAAATCCTAATTTTAGATGCAAATTTCAGATGGCATTTAGAGGCTTTTGCATCTGAACTCTTCATATACAAAATGGACTATACTGAAACATTCCTGGCTCACTGATAGTGCACACATTAAACATTCTCTGGCACCCTTGTGACATTAACTCTACCCAAAAGCTCTCTCTCTCTCTCTCTCTCTCTCTCTCTCTCTCTCTCTCTCTCTTCCACACACACACACACACACACACACACTTGACCCCGCCTCTCCAGCGGGAAACACTAGTCTGGTGCTCTCACTCAGGTCCGGTAGCGCATCTCATTATAAACGAACGCGCGCGAGTCCTCAGATTGAGAAACTGCGCATCCACGAGGAGTCTACTAACCTCATCCCTGTTTGAAAGGTGAGTCATCTCATTTTATAGTCTTATTGCTCAGAATAATTCAGTTCTCTCATGTATTTCTCAAGATTCTGTGACTGTTTATAGTCAGTTTAAAGTAGTGAATTAGACAAAAAATTAAGACGCATCCACAAAAACAAAACATGAGTAATATTGTAATTAGACGTTTAGTTAATACAATTTGCAATACAATACTTTAGTATGTGAATATTATATTATACGAATGTAGCCCATTTTATTCAGAAGTGGAGTACTGCAATCTCATCACTTAGAGATAAGTAATTACAAGATTTTAATACAAATTAATTTTTGGATTAACTAGTTCAAGCCTGCAACTGAATGGATTCAGTTCCCCATCGACTGATAAAAGTATATGGCTCACACACTTTGATTGCTACATTGATTCATACATTGAATCAGCATTTGTGTTTTGACTTTGTGTTTTTGTGGAAATCCGAATCTGAATTTTTTTTTTTTTTGACACCCCGCGTGCATATTATTAAATTGGCTACTCCAACATTCCAATAAAATCCACATGACTATGTAGTTATTAATTATCAAAGTTTCATTAATAAGAGTGTCTATTAGGCCTATATTGTAAGTTACGACTTTAAATTTGCTGAAGAAGAAAAAAAATCATTATTAAGTGTGTTTATGAGAGAGAAAGAGTGTGTGTCAGAGAGCTATAGTTCGCCTGTGAACATGAATCAAATGAAAAGCTTTACACCTGGCAGGGCAAGGATTGTAGATTTCCGACCTGGATTGACAATATGTTTTAATGAGAGTATTTGAGAGCAGGTGGCTTGTAAAGAAATTGAAATGATTAAACACAATGGCAAAAAATCGACAGCTGAATTAAGTGACTTCTAGAGATTAATCTTTGCTTTTTCTACTCACCTTCCATAGGAGATAAGCAGGCTGAGTTAAGGCATTACTGCACATAGACATTTGGGGGAAAACATGTCTTATGCATTCTGTTTTGATGGGAAATGGCATTGCAAAGATTTTTGTTCATCTGATTAATATATGCATGCCAAACATGTCACTTTGTTGAGTAAAGTCAAAATATTGTAACACCATTTAATCAACTTCATATTGGTTAACAAAATAATTCTTGTTTTTAATCTCCCCCCTTCTTAGGCAAAGCCTTAAGACTGATTCACGGCAAATACTGTAGGTGCTGTTGAAATAGATCTGAATGTGTTCAGCTTGACAAAGGGTATTTTCTGACGCTAGATTGATTCATCATTTTAATTTGGATTTAAAGGTAAAACAAAAGTTATTCTGAGAAAGAGAACTGTTGCATGAATAATGCATGCTGTAATATATTTGATCATGGCCACACATCTCACTTCCTGCAGCTGTTGTGCAGCAGATGTGTGAGGCTATAGGAAAGGTGTCACTTTAGGAAGAAAAGTGTTTTCACAGAAAGTTTTAACAGCTCTGTCAGAACTATGTTATAGAGGTTACAAGAAGAGTTCACACAAAATTCACACGCTTATGTCATTTCAAACCATATCACTTGCTCATTTTTGACGGTAGGTTGTCTTTTACATTTGACTTCAGTGTATAGCAGCATCACAGTGCTTGATATGAAACAAGTAATACATTCTCTGAGAAATCCAGTTAATGTACTGATGTGTAGGAATGGATTCACCCAATATACACTTCAGATCTACAGCGCTTTCTTCCTGGGCTTCTTTGTAAGCATTTTAAAGGAGTTGTAAACTGCCTTTGTTTTTTTATTTTGTACTGTTCTCTGAGGTCCACTTATAATGTTATCAAGACGTTTTGTCATGTTTTGAACCCCCTCATCAGAACGCTCTGTGTCGGATTGTAGGCTCTGAAGTAAACGCCCACTGCTATGATTGGCTAACAGTTGTGTATGTTTGACATATATATATATATATATGTACATACATTAATATATATATATATATTAATGACCTCTTATATGTCAAAAGATCAAGAGAATTTTAGTTTCTCAATTCATGACACCTTTAAGACTGGAATACACTGTGACTTATGCAGATTTTCCATAACAATCTCATGGCATTTCATAACTATTTTACACAATTTGGTGGCTAATTTGTATGCATGAGATCACATAAATTCATACAAGCTACCCAATAATTCACTTAATTTTCATGCATCCCAGTGGCAAGTTATATTTATGGTTGGAACTTCAGGGTTATTTTTTCCCCTCAAACTTGTATGTTTTCATTTTATTCACATTGTATGAAATAATGCAAAATGGCCTTCTTGTTAAGTACCTTTCTTTCCAGTCTGGACTCAACAGTAGTCAACACTAGTTGGCTAAAGTATGAAGTAGTCTGTGGATTTTGGGCAGTTATATTCAATAGATTTTGTGTAGAAATGACATACGTATTGTACTGAGACTCAAACTCAGATTTTTTTAGCTTTAGGCTATAGCTGTGTCTTAATTAAAGCGTCTTGGAGACATTGCCACAGTTCATCAGGATTGAGTCTGTCTCAGTTTGTTCTGTTCCTTCATGTTATTCCAGACAGACTGGATGATGGTGAGATCAGATCTCTGTGTGGAGACTCCTTGTGCATTCAAAAATCCCAATGGATTATTTCAATTAATGGCAAAAGAAATGTTTGTAAATGTAAACTGATACTTCCTACAGACACATTCCAGCAAAAGATAGAAAAACAACTTAAACTTAAAATTTGTGTGTGTGTGTGTGTGTGTGTGTGCAAAATACTAATTACCTAAGATATATAAATGTTATTAAAATATTGCTATAACACTGTTACATGCTAGTGCAAAATGAAGGCATCACACCTTGATGAAATGTTCTCGTTGTGATTTTTTTTTTATGTTATAGCCCTATTTTAATAAAGAGATTTAATAGGGCCTCAGATTTCTTGTTTTAAAGTGCTCTCTCTTCAAAGAGCATCTAACAACCTTGATGTGAACAGCTTCTAGCTGCAGTGATTGGTCACAGTTTATTGTGATTTTGACAGTTACTATCAGCAAAATTAGGAACAAGTTTCCTAATAAATTTTGTGTGTGTGTTTTGTTTCATTCTCTTTTTTTAATTGCAGTTATATTTAGGGAAAGGTAATATATTGAATTTTAGAGATACCATTGAAATAATTGCATAATCAATATAAAATTGATTAAAAATATAAAATATTGATAGTGAATATCAGAGACAGCACCAATAGGCAATTTCACTCCTGTTAACTAGCAAAGAAGTGCTTATGTGTTCCATCAACTAGTTCCCGATCTGAAAGAGTTTTAGTGCCGGTGGGAGCATAGGGTCATGCCACAGAGCATCTCTTAAACCAGAAACCATTGACAGACTTACGTTCTTAGCTAAGGCTGCACTGTGTAAAATCGAGTATGTGAGTTATATTGCTGTAAAGAAATGTCTTGTAACCATTTTACACTATTTTTATCCATACTGTTACATTGGTATGTGCAAATTTTAATTAAAAGAAGCAAGTGGTCAGTAGAAGTTGCATGTGGTCGAAATTTTTAACTTTGTTTTTGCACTAAACATTTTGAAAATGTGCTTCGAACTAATAGGTGTTTTTATAAAATCATGTTTTTTTGTTTGTTTGTTCGTTTTTTTTATGTGTTTAGAGTAAATTAAAAATATAAAGATACATATTGATTATATATAATCAAAATTTGGAAAATATTTAGATATAAAACTTTAGGTATATGGCCCAGTCCTAGTTTTATTTAGGTTATTTCAGCTATTTTTGGCTTGTTTTGAGTTATTTTATACATAAAAACCTTTTTGACAGCATTCTACGGCTAACCGCAGGGACACTGATTCAGTTCTGTTCACCTGGGCTCTCACTCTAACGTGAGCACTAAAAAGCACCTCAATAGTTCCATTAGTCTGTGTTTTTACCGGCTGAGCATAATTAAAGCACCCAGAGGAAGGGGACTCTACCACCCGGTTTAAAGAAACTCACAGTATTCTGGAGGCTGACAATAACACATACCTCACAATGCGTGTTTACTTATTGCATAAATATAAAAAGCTGTTTAGTTTGGGTGCAATTCAAAAGCAAGCATGTACATAGAAAACAAAAAAAAAGAGAGTCCACAACGAGAGTTTTTCCAACATTCAACACACATCATGATATTAGGTCTAAAATAGCTCAAAGGAATAGTTTGCCCAAAAATGATCGGGTATATCCAGTATGTCTAGACAATTATTTCTTCATCAAAACAGATTGATCCTCTGGATTGGTCCAAACAGTCGATTAAAAACATCAAAATAATCCATGTGACTCCAGTCCATCAATTAACTTGTATAGGGAAAAGCTGCATAACTGTAATAAACAAATACATAATTAAGATGTTTTCTGGCTGTTCCTGTTCACCTGCCTGAATTTCCTTTGTTAGTTTGCATACTTTTTGATGAGTTAGTTCCCACACCTGTTCTCTTTCTCTCTGATTGTGTTCCCCATGTATTTAAGCCCTCAGTTTCCCTCGGCTCATGGCTTAGTATTGTTTGTTGTTTGAATTGTATTGGGTGGTTTCTCCTTGTGGATTTATTAAAAGCACCTCTTGGACTCGATTCCTTCCTCGTGTGCTTTATTATACAGTAACACAATTACAGAATAATGGACCAAATAGAGCTAAATTATTTGCAGAATTGTTTTTCTTTACACTGTTTTTATGGACTTTCCCAGTGTGCAACTCTTTTTGCTCAAGCAGGGGAATCGCTCCATCAAGGACAACACAAGGGATTTTTAAATCTTGCATACCTTACACATTACCCAGACAGCTGCCTGTATACTTTTCACTGTCAGACTTGCCAAGGACTAGGCTAAGCTGTACGGTCATTAAGGGAGCTTCACTGCCTACAGTATGTGGAGTGAGTATTGGTGAGCTGTGGCTCGCCCTTCCCTGCTAGAGCCCCTGACGGACGGAGAGCCAGAGCCTTCCTCCAGTCAAAAGCCAGCACAAAAAGGAAGTTCCTGAACTTATCATCGCCCCAGAGCCTCACAACACATCTGACCAGGTGTGGGAGCCAGCAACACTTCATGTGCCAGAGGGAGTTATAGTAGAATACAAGAGCAAGGAATGTAGACCCACCCACATTCCGGTTACTGCGAGTGAGCTTTTGCTGGTTTATGAGCCTTTTTTATAATATTCTGGAAGAGTTTGATCCCCTGTTTCTCTTCTCCATTGGTTTCACCAGCCCTGAACCCCCACCCAGCCTCCCTCTCCCACCTCCTCTTCAGGAATCTGTCTATTCCTCATCTCTGATGGCTCCAGTCAGTAAACTTGTTTGAGATGAACTTCACTAGCCAGCCACCGGAATTGAGTGTGGAAGTGAAAGTGGAAGCGTTTAGTTAGACACTCTTTGCTCCCGGTAGTGACACTCGCGTGTTGTTTGCATACTCTATCACAGATAAAGTGAATTAAATGCAATATTTGTCAAATACACAGATATTTCAGAAATGTTTTCGTGAGCAACAGAAACACTTTTTATATACTGCTTAATACAGCGCCATCTGTACATGAATAAAGTTCAACAAATGTATACAGTATACTATAAATCCCAATAAAGTGGGGGTAAATTGGCTTTTATCATTGTTGACTCAATATAACAGCGCGACTACAGTAAACAAAAAGTTTACTGTTATAAAAACACAGATTTGTGAGCATTATTGGAACCGAAATGTTAGAATAAGCATGCAACACATGCAGGCCTTGTCATCACAGAATCTGACTAATGAGAATAAAGTGTGTCATCATCAAGGCTTTCGCAGCTGAGTTTGAGCAACTGCAGTGGCTGGTCTAGGCTGGTGGTCTTGTTTTGCTGCAGCAACGATCAAAGTCTGACAAATTTTCTAACCAGAATGCATTGTTTTGAGAGGCAGCAGTCGGTGCGCAGACCAATCAGCATCTGACTTGAAGCAGTGCATGCCAGTTATAAATTTTGTCCGTCTTGAGACGGTACCGACGCCACGTCACTGTCACGTGTGGCATCAAAGTAGCTCGATAACGCCCCCGGAGAGCACCTGGCTGACTCAGCCGGCATAGTTTCTTCAGAGTGCTTGCTGGAGCTCTGATGACAACACTGCTATTTCATGGTTGGCCAGATTCACTGCATGACAACGACCTTGTGTGTTTCAGGTTTAATCTAACATCCTCAAGAATGCTCACAAATCTGTGTTCTTAGAAACAGTAAAAGTTTAGTCACACTGTTATATTGAGTCACGTTTAACAAAAAACACTGCTAAAAGCCAATTTAAACCTACTTTATTGATATTTAAATACTATATGTTTATGTTGAACTTTATTCCTGAACAGATGGTTGTTTATTAAACAGTATAAAAAAGTGTGTCTGTTGGTCACGAAAACATTTCTGAAACATCTGTGTATTTGACAAATGCTGCATTTTATTTACTTTATCTGTGAAATGAAAAAAATGAAAGCGTCACTACCGGGAGCAGAAAGTGTTCGACTTGACGTCTCCATTTTCAATTCCACCCCTAACTGCAAGCCATAGCCCCTCACTACAGAACACAAGATCCAGGGGTGTGGTTGGATCCAACTCTAGGGGGTGGAGATGGGTGGGTTTAGGGATCTGGTAAGTTTAGGTATATGTAAGGTGAGAGGAGGTGGATCTAGATCCAACCAACCCCCCTGGATCTTGTGTTCTGCAGTGAGAACCATGTCCTGCAAGCACTATTCTCGCCGATTGGTCTGCACAGTGCTGTTTCAAGTTCAACATACCTATAGTCTCTTGGCTCATCCTCAGTCTGCTTCAGGCCTTCCAGTCACCTGCTCCATCTAGGCTTGAGGATCCTCTGCCTCCTGCTTCTGAACCCCAGACTCCACCTATGCCCTTCAACCGATCAGCTCCACTGGGCTCCCTCATCCCACTGGCTCTGCCAGGGAATTCCAGTCCTCCACCTTTGCCTTGTCCCTCTATCCTTCGGGCTCTGTCTGGCTCCTCCTTCCTCCTGACTCTGCTTTTGTCCTCCGATGCTCCAGCTCCACCATGTTCTTTCAGGTTATTTTCCATAGTTTTTGATTCATTAGTTCCCACCCCCCTCCCCTATTACATTCCCTGTTCATTTAAACCCTTAGTTTCCCTTAGCTCAAGGCCAGTATTGAATCTTTGTTTGTGGTTTCTCCTTATTTATTAGAAAGGACTTCTTGGACTTTATTCGAAGTGTTGCATAAAGCAACAAGTTACAATAAAGAGCTGGATGATATGGTTACATTTTTCACAATTATATTTTGTGTTAACTCTGTCTCTCATAATGCATATCTCACAATTAAATTCATTTATTTTTAGTCTTCTCAGAAAAACAATCAAGGCATAAAGCAAAGGTTTTATTTATTTTTGCAAAAAGAACAAAAATGCCATGCAGAGACCTAGGTGGACAGTTATAAGTAATGATGCAAAATGGTGGATCTTGTGCTTTACAAAACATTAAATTAATTACTGAAAATAAGCTTTTCAAAGCAATCTCCAGTTTTGCTACAGTGGTTTAAAAAAAGAAAACCTCCATGGTAACGTTTTTCAACACTGTCAAATAAGTCGCAAGATAAGAAGAAAGAGTGTAAAACTAGCACACTAAAACTGTCTTTAGAAAACTTAAACTGTCACTTCAAGTTACTGTGATGATCACATTTAATTAAATTCAGATATTGAAAATGCATTGTAAATATTTAATTTCTCATCCAGTGATAACTCAACCTAGTCGACACCCTGGGGATGTTTATTCAGTCTGGTCTTTGAATGTGCTTAAGGAAGATTTGAGCTAATTAAATAAGTTGTCTCTGACATTCAGCTCATGCTTCTGTTTATATAAAATCAACTGAACTGAACTTGAACTGGCCATCTTTAGAACCGCGTTGTCCATAAAAACAATTTAAAAACAATCTGTGAAGAGAAATTGGTGCTTCATTTATCTGATGCATGTAAAAATCAAGGACCACAACTGATACCTGACAATAAGTATTTTTAAATGTCAAAAAAAAACAAAAAAAACAACCCCGATTGATAATAAGGATGATGACAAAATAAATTAAGCAGTTGCTACTGCTTTTGCAGCACCTGACTGATTGGTACAGAGACAAAAACAGAAAACACAATCACTGTAGTTTTTTTTAGAGTAAAGACCAAAGAGCATTTATTCTAAATCTATGAACACTTTACTTACTTAATTAGAGGACGTGAGTGAATGAGGCTCAACAGCAACGGTCATGTCTGATTGCAGCCGAGACGCATCTTTGACTCAAATCATGCTGGCTTTCATTAGTGTCCTTACAAGTTTCTGTTTACTGCTGTTTGAATTGACAGAGCATACACAGAAAGGAACATGCAGATCTCAAGTCCTGCTGATTCTTTTATGAATAACCTGCTACGGAAACCAGCCATCTAAAGTAAGTCAAGGCTGTAATGAAGAGCTTTTCGATGTGACTCCTGCATCACTAATGTTCAGAAGTACTGCTGTGCGGAAAGTGGTTCGGTATAGAGAACAGGATCTTTGAAGGAAATTGTAGCTGTGCTCATTAGAGTTTGAAAAAGTCACTTCATTATATGAGCCAGCTGAACTTTCAAGACAACCTAGCACCTATATATTGCCAACTGCATGTTTGGTAGCACACGCCTCCACAGGACGCACTCAACTGGCTCGCTTCTTCTTCAAACATCTGTTCATGGTTTAAAATTCAGCTAATGAGTTGAGTTATGAAGAAAGCTAACCAAAGTGTATCTCTTTCCTTGTTATTATGCCAAAACAGCTACTGTTTAGGTCTCTACGAGCAGTATACCAGCCGTGAGCATGGATGGCAGTAGTGGCGAATGGCTCAGCACTCAAGTGCCCTCGTCTTGCCTGGAAAACTTCACCATGGAGAATTCCAGCAGGGGCCAAATCTATGAAGTCGTCCTGCAGTCGACGAACACGACTAAACATAATCCCCAGTTTGTTGGTGTGGAGCTCCTTCAGTCCTTTAAACCCCTCATCATCCCGTGCTACGCTCTCGTGGTCCTGGTTGGAGTTTTCGGGAACTATCTGCTGCTTTACGTCATCTGCCACACCAAAAAAATGCACAACGTGACCAACTTCTTCATCGGTAACTTGGCGTTTTCTGACATGCTGATGTGTGCTACCTGCGTGCCCTTTACCCTGGCATATGCTTTTAACCCTCGCGGGTGGGTTTTTGGAAGATTCATGTGCTACCTGGTGTTCCTCATTCAGCCTGTGACTGTGTACGTGTCGGTTTTCACACTGACAGCTATTGGGGTGGACAGGTGAGTGATGCATGCGAGCGTTGTGTCTCTTGACAGTGTGACCAATTCATCATTGCATCAGAGTTTTATTAGCATTTTGGGGCTTTTGTGAAGCATGGTTACGTAACAGATTGATTCAGTGGATTCATCACGTAGTTTCAAAAAGTCTCTTATATTCATTTCTTTACAAAAATGTGATGTGAAACATTATTACAATTTAAATAAAAAACTTTTTTATTCTCAAATATTTTAAAAGCATTTATTTGAAATAAAAATATATTTTGTAACATTTGCAAGGTCACCTTTTTTTATATAAAAAAAGTTAATGCATCCTTGCTGAATAAAGGTATTCATTTCTTTGAAAAAAAAACAAAAACAATCTTATTAACCCCAAATTTTGAATAGTAGAGTATATGTATGTTTAAGTATATAGTGATCTATAGTGTCACATATAGTGTAAGTATAGTGTATATAGTGTACATATAGCCTAAGTATAGTGTTTTTAGTGTACGTATAGTGTATATAGTGTACATATAGTGTTAGTATGAGTATATAGTGTTTAAATTTGTCTGTGTAACAGGTTTTTGTAAACATATCCTTACATGTACAGTGTAGCGCAACAAAAATCTATGTGGGATATAGATGTTACTGCCTCGTGTCATTCACTTCGCATAGGTGATAATATGATGACTGGAATCATTATTTCTTTAAATGTTTAAAATGAAAAATTTGTTCTGATCTACTAGCAATTCGACTTCCTTCAAACTTGCCACTGCTGTATAGTATTTAGCTTGAACATTTCTTTAACAGATTTTTGTTTGAACAGATTTCAAACTTTTCACCATGCCTTTATGTTTTAGCTGTCCTTAACAGCTCCTTCCTCAGATACTCTGCTAAAAACATCTATTTGATTTGAATTACCATGCTTATTGTGTTGAAATCATGCATTTTAAAGCCATATCAGTTTACACTTTTGATATATACCCTATATACAGTATTGTTCAAAATAATAGCAGTACAATGTGACTAACCAGAATAATCAAGGTTTTTCGTGTATTTTTTTATTGCTACGTGGCAAACAAGTTACCAGTAGGTTCAGTAGATTCTCAGAAAACAAATGAGACCCAGCATTCATGATATGCACGCTCTTAAGGCTGTGCAATTGGGCAATTAGTTGAAAGGGGTGTGTTCAAAAAAATAGCAGTGTGGCATTCAATCACTGAGGTCATCAATTTTGTGAAGAAACAGGTGTGAATCAGGTGGCCCCTATTTAAGGAGGAAGCCAACACTTGTTGAACATGCATTTGAAAGCTGAGGAAAATGGGTCGTTCAAGACATTGTTCAGAAGAACAGCGTACTTTGATTAAAAAGTTGATTAGAGAGGGGAAAACCTATAAAGAGGTGCAAAAAATGATAGGCTGTTCAGCTAAAATGATCTCCAATGCCTTAAAATGGAGAGCAAAACCAGAGAGACGTGGAAGAAAACGGAAGACAACCATCAAAATGGATAGAAGAATAACCAGAATGGCAAAGGCTCAGCCAATGATCACCTCCAGGATGATCAAAGACAGTCTGGAGTTACCTGTAAGTACTGTGACAGTTAGAAGACGTCTGTGTGAAGCTAATCTATTTTCAAGAATCCCCCGCAAAGTCCCTCTGTTAAAAAAAGGCATGTGCAGAAGAGGTTACAATTTGCCAAAGAACACATCAACTGGCCTAAAGAGAAATGGAGGAACATTTTGTGGACTGATGAGAGTAAAATTGTTCTTTTTGGGTCCAAGGGCCACAGGCAGTTTGTGAGACGACCCCCAAACTCTGAATTCAAGCCACAGTACACAGTGAAGACAGTGAAGCATGGAGGTGCAAGCATCATGATATGGGCATGTTTCTCCTACTATGGTGTTGGGCCTATTTATCGCATACCAGGGATCATGGATCAGTTTGCATATGTTAAAATACTTGAAGAGGTCATGTTGCCCTATGCTGAAGAGGACATGCCCTTGAAATGGTTGTTTCAACAAGACAATGACCCAAAACACACTAGTAAACGGGCAAAGTCTTGGTTCCAAACCAACAAAATTAATGTTATGGAGTGGCCAGCCCAATCTCCAGACCTTAATCCAATTGAGAACTTGTGGGGTGATATCAAAAATGCTGTTTCTGAAGCAAAACCAAGAAATGTGAATGAATTGTGGAATGTTGTTAAAGAATCATGGAGTGGAATAACAGCTGAGAGGTGCCACAAGTTGGTTGACTCCATGCCACACAGATGTCAAGCAGTTTTAAAAAACTGTGGTCATACAACTAAATATTAGTTTAGTGATTCACAGGATTGCTAAATCCCAGAAAAAAAAATGTTTGTACAAAATAGTTTTGAGTTTGTACAGTCAAAGGTAGACACTGCTATTTTTTTGAACACACCCCTTTCAACTAATTGCCCAATTGCACAGCCTTAAGAGCGTGCATATCATGAATGCTGGGTCTTGTTTGTTTTCTGACAATCTACTGAACCTACTGGTAACTTGTTTGCCACGTAGCAATAAAAAATATACTAAAAACCTTGATTATTCTGGTTAGTCACATTGTACTGCTATTATTTTGAACAATACTGTATAGGGTTTTATGAGCGCACGCACAGAAAGCAGCTGTCACACAGTACTAAACTGAGTTCTTTTTCATCTCTTATTCCACTCAAACTGTCAAACAGTTTATGTTAAAAAACACACCTGAGTTACAAAAATGGTCTGTCATGTCTGTGAAGGTAAACCACTGGGAAAGAAATTGCATGTTTATATTAGATCTGTGTAGATTTATACAGTAAATAAATTTATAAATCCACTGCTCTGTTGTGTCCTCTGAGACTGGGACTCTAAATAGTTTTCTGTGCTCATCTGTGCAGCATAAAACAGAACGGTAACTGTTAGCATGTATTGCTCAAATTTTCGCCATTACCTGCTAAAACATGGTGTCGCCATGGGTGGAAACTTGCAGATTAAGGGGAGGTAATATTATAATAAATTCCCTTTTCTACATCACGGGGGAGTGAAATCTGAGCGGCTTGCTTTTCATAAGCTTGCAGAGAAAGGCGTACCAAAAACAAAATTACTGGTTCATTCTTTTCACATTTTCTGGGTTAGTACGTACACTGGGGAACCGATTATGGCACTTAAACACGGAAAAATGTACATTCCCATGATATGCCACCTTTAAAATAGATAACAAAGTGAAATCATAATCAAGAGTAATATAAACGGCTCTTTTTCTGGGGCCAGACGAGCCTGTAAGTTCTTATGGTACACAAAAAAGCAATGCTATTATGTGACACAATTGTATAATGACACATTCTACAGAAAGCTGGAAGGCTAAAGTAATGTCAACATACTGCCATATGTAAAATACCAAGGACATCAAAAATAAACCAGGACTTCTTATCCCCAAATCTGAAAAGAAATTCAAAGTGGATCTTCTCTGTTTAACTTTGTGGCTTCGTGCAGCCTTTAACCTTCACACTTCCCTGCTTGCGTAGGCATGTGAGTCAGTGATGGATGATGGTGCTGAGCTATAGTCAAAGAAAATGAAAAATTGCTGGTTTATAATAGGTGCATTAAGAATCCATTTACCTTACAGTAAAGGCTGACATCTCCCGTACATCATCTTGTGGTTCATCTCCTGTGCTTTTACACGTGATGGAGCCTACATGAATACTGTCTTTAAAAGCTTTTGATATTATCGTAGGTGTTTGGATGCAGACCCATTCATCTAGGCTGGATCGGAGGCAAGGAAATGTGCATCAATTGATGAGCAAGCTTTTGCATCAAAAGATCCCAAAGGTTTCTCTCACCTTAAAGATAAAGAAAAGAGTTCATTTACAGGTCTTGTTTTGATCCAGTTTCTTATAGCCCACTGATTATATCTCTACAAAATCAGCATGCAACATTTTGCATTTGCTTCAGCTTATAACGTTGTCTTTTATATCTTAACACATAGTTCTCAAACTCAAATTGGGGCCACTAGTCATCTGGCATCTCCAAGGTCAATGACATACAAGAGCTTCTTTTAAAATCCTAGCTTGAAGCACTTTCCTATAAATAGTTTAATATGAAACTATGTTTTCTATACCATCTCTCAGTTTGTACATTTTGTGCTTAAAAAGATGACCAATTTCAAATGATAGTGTCAATTCTAATAATAAATCAGTCCGACAGAGAATAATTTTAAGCAAGACAGTACATAAACCTTGACCAATCAAATCCTTTAAACTAAACTGGCTTAAAACTGTATGGGCTTGTTCACACAGAATGTGTTTTTGGTTTCCATGGCCTTCGTTACAGTTTTGTAAACATGCGCTAGGCTTGACGTGATCAACATGTTTTTAAAAGACTCAAATTTAACTTTTATAAGATCAAGAAGACCCTTTACTTTTTGACATTTAGTTGCGCTTTGTAAACAGATCTCTTTGTTACTCATTAGCATTTGGGAAAGATCAAATAGCATGTTAGCGCCGCTACCGAACTAAATGGCTCTTTTCAGTGCTCGATTCCCTCAGAACTGAAGGATCGATTACTTATGAAATCGAGACTAAATTCTAAGACTTGTAATCAATGACATTTTAGCGGAACTATATTTATTACAATTAATGTTTTCTTTTCAAGCAGTTCCTCATTTTAAGATTTGTTCTTCATTAATACTGTATGTACGTATCACCTTGACAAGTTTTCAGTCAAAACGCATTTTAAAGGGATACTCCACCCAAAGATTATAATTGTCTCAACATTTACTTGATACAGGTGTGTGATCACTACTGTAACTTGTTGCCTAAAGCTGTCATTTTAACTTCTAGATACTACGCTACGGTTCATCCGCTGAAGAAGCGCATCTCAGTTCTGGCCTGCACATATCTTCTGTCAGGGATCTGGATTCTGTCGTGTGGTCTGGTGGCTCCGGCTGTGGCCCACACGTACCATGTGGAGTTCAAGGAGGAAGGTTTCACCATCTGCGAGGAGTTCTGGATGGGGCAGGAGAAAGAGCGTCTAGCCTATGCTTACAGCACACTCTTCATCACCTATGTTCTTCCTCTGTCCGCACTTTGCATCTCCTACTTGTGTATTTCAGTGAAGCTTCGCAATTGTGTGGTGCCAGGTCATCGCACCCAGAGCCAAGCGGAAGCCCAGCGGGCTCGGAAACGCAAGACGTTTCGTCTGGTGTCTTTAGTCGTCGCTGCTTTTGGGATCTGCTGGCTGCCGATAAGTGTCTTCAATGTTCTTCGGGATATTGATATAGACCTGATCGACAAGCGCTACTTCCTGCTGATCCAGCTATTGTGTCATTTGTGTGGAATGAGTTCCTCTTGTTGTAACCCGTTTTTATATGCATGGCTGCACGATCGTTTCAGGGCGGAATTGCGCAAGATGTTCACCTGCCATCGACGGATTGCCATCGGGATTCCTGCACACAACTGCGCCACTGCTAGTGTGGTTCTCTGACAGAAAAAGAGGGCATCTAGTTAGTTCAAAGACTACTGAGGCTAGAAGAACACTTGGGTCACATACTTTTGGAAAAGAGAAAGTGTTCACATTGGTCCTGGCTGGAACTCTACCATCTGTAAGGTTCTCCCACATGCATCTTGTTTTAGATGGACACAGATGGTATTTCTTGGATGTACAAGCCATGTGAGAAAGCTGTTGGATTTAGCCACAAGATTTCACCATGCTGTCTGTGATTTGGATATGGATTTTCTAGGAAGGAAAATGCATGTTGGTCACATTACAGAGAAACGGTCGCTAAAATACTGCAACAGAAACATACAGATACCTAGCTTTCAGAAAGCAAATGCTTTAGCTTTAAAAGTGAATTGCAGCTTATTTTAATGCCTTTCAGACTGTAGGATTAATTTTTTTTAAATTGCATGTGTTTATACAAGATGTCACTGAATATATATTAACATCAAACAGAGAAAATATTCAAAAAGAGCACATGGCATAGAAATTAGGGGTGTAACGGTTCACAAAATTCACGGTTCGGTTCGATACGATACACTGATGTCACGGTTCGGTTCGGTTCGGTTCGGTACGTTTTAGATACAGCAAAATGCAAAAACATCTCAACTTTTCAGAATGCCGCAAGCGCACCGCGGGTCATGTGACAAGAACTAACCAATCAGCTTCATCCTTTCCCATAACAACGTTGAAAACTCAGCCAAGATGAAGGAACAGCTGATTATAGTTGTATATGGATTGCAATTTTGAAATAAATTTAGTAGCAGAGCTACTGCAAGCGATTTTTAGAGCTGCAAATCCATTTATCCTTCGCTGAAATTTCCGCGTCTCATGGAGAGAGCACGTCATTGTTGCTTAGCAAAGACAGACGCCTCATGAGCGCTTCTGCCCGAGCGCTTTGGAAAGGAGGAGAAAGACGTGCTTAGCGTTTTTAGGCGCGATATGTGAACGGCCCCTAAGGCGCTCGCTCACTCAGCACGCGCTGAAGGCTCATTGCAAAATGTCTAATGCATTTAACAGACCAGAAATATAAGATCCTAAAATAACCAACAGGTCTGGTGTTTGGGTGCACTTTGGATTCCCTGTAAGCTATAATACTGGTGTCTAAATGCTGCAGGCATAGTTTGTTGCGTGCATGTTTCTCCTTTTTTTCGTCTTTTCCCAGATACTGACACAATAAGGTGATGTCGGCGTAAATGAGTTGACATGTTTCAAGTATTCACGCTGGTGTTTTTTTTTTTTTTAAAGCAATGAAGCAACCGCGCGAAGCCCTCACTATATAGGATTTTAGAAAGAATGCAGAGCACTCGTGTAGTGTGCAAACTTACCACAGTGTGGATTTCAGAAAGTGTGCAAAGACTTCACGTGCACACTTACCATAACATGGATTTACAAATAATGTTCTAAGGAGGGGCTCTCATGTCACTCTGATCGAGCAGCTCATAGATGGAATCATG